>NW_026607860.1:0-108572 GCF_029499605.1 Hyla sarda
TCTAATGCATACCCCATCAGTGCAGCAATGCTTATTCAATACCGCCAGCAGATGGAGACACTGGGGGATAATTTTCTAAGGATTTATATTGATTTTTCCTGTCTGAATTTGTCGCACAGAAAGTTGCAGGCCAAATATGTGTGACATTTCTGCGACTTTAGCTTCTAGAGCATTTTTACAACATTATACATAGGTGCTGAATACATAAAAAGCGACTGTTCAGCGACAGACAAGTCGCATCGGCTGAAAGTAGGCCAGAATGTCAGTCCATGTTGGAGCAGGTTTAGATACAGTCTAAAGCATAGATCTCAAAGTCTGTGCACAGAATTTAGCAAGGGCCTCGCACCTTCTGATGCATCAGGTAGGTGCACAATAGCATAGCCTAACCCTCTGTACTTTGGTCTATATTGATGCGGGACATAGACAGCCAGCTGATGACCAATCCATTAGTGCAATGGATGGCTGGAAGCATTTGTCTTTGCCTTTGCAATACCACAGAAGCAATGCATGGTCAATGTACAGCAATGACACACCTGTGTGAACAGCCAGGAGACCCCCCCCCCCCCCCCCCATGTTATGTTACATAGTTACATAGTTAGTACGGTCGAAAAAAGACATATGTCCATCAAGTTCAACCAGGGAATTAAGGGGTAGGGGTGTGGCGCGATATTGGGGAAGGGATGAGATTTTATATTTCTTCATAAGCATTAAATCTTATTTTGTCAATTAGGAACATTCAGCACCCACCCGCTATCAAGGCAGCTGCCTATCATGTCATGCCCTACCTGCACAGGTGTGCTGGCTACTCAAATGATCCAATTAAGGAGGCCATTTAGTCAGCAGCGCAGAAGTCCTGTGCCTGGACGCTCCAACAGGGGCCAGACACAAGCAGAAGCAGAAGCAGCAGAAGCAGCAGCAGCACCACCTTTTGTTTTTTGGCTGCAGCAGCAGCAAGGCCCACAGGGCTGGCTAGCTGGCTAGCCAGCAAGCAGGTAGCAATGAAAGTAGGAATCTTTCTTTTTAACCCTGTAAGGGGGTGGTGCACTGTACCCGAAGATACTGCATATCGGGTCAATGCATAGGGCGACGAAGCAAGCTTCGAAATCGGCCCCGTTCTCAAAAATCCATTTAATATATGGTCCCCAGATAGGGGACGTATCAGATATTAAACTGATAAGAACAGATACTACACTTGATCTTAGCCAAAAGGCCGAGAAGCGATAACCGTGAAAGGGGCGGGCCCAACAAGGTCCCCTTCATGGGCACTATCACTGCTTGCTGTCAGGGAGGCTGCCAGACAATTTTCCATGCACACTCTGGGCTGGGGGCAGTCAACCACCAGTACACACAGCAGAACCTAAACCCATACCATTATTGCTAAGCAGCAAGACAGGGGCCCATTGCACTCCACGGGGCCTTTTTAAATGCAATCCATAACCCGGATTTGCCAGGAACCCTTCTTACTCCTCCTACTTGCATGTGACACTGGGCTTAGGATCTGCATAGGAAACACACACACAAGCACACACCTACCTTTGTTGCCTGCAGATGCCTCCTTGGCTGTCCCCAAACGGTATCAAACCAACACCCACGGGAAGCTGTAAGCATAGAGGACATGCCTGCACCCCATTGGACTTACCTGTGTGGGTTAAATCCGGGTTATTTGACAACCTATGGCGGTGATGGTTCTGCTCAGGCAGAGCAGTGCTGATGCTCCTCATAAAGCTGTCGCTGCTGTGAAGGTTCTAGGTGACATCACAAATCCCTATGGTTACATACACAACAAAGCTGGGTTGTTGTTGTTTACACTCTGCAAGGCCTGTGGAAGTGAGTGACATCATAGCACTGTAGTTCTGAGGGTTCAAGATGGATGCAACAATCTCCTGTTGCTTCTATGAAGGCCGTAATAGACGACATCACCAAACAGCTCCATAGTCACATACACAGCAAAGGAGAGATGTTGTTTACACCTAGTGATGTCAGTGGTATTGAGTGACATCACAGCACAGTGCTAAGGCTCCTGGGCCTGGACACAGCAGCGGCTGCAATATCTCAACGGAGAATACGTTTATATCTATGTGTGTGTGTGCGCATATATATATATATATATATATATATATATATATATATTTCTCCGCCGAAATCACTTTTAAACCCATTTCCACCTTTTTTTCCCTTCTCTTCCTCTTACTTTTTTTTCACGTTTTTTACGTTTTTCTCCTTTTCGCCTCTTTTCTGGGCGTATTATTCTTCTTTTTCTTCTTTTTTTTCGTCTAATGCATACCCCATCAGTGCAGCAATGCTTATTCAATACCGCCAGCAGATGGAGACACTGGGGGATAATTTTCTAAGGATTTATACTGATTTTTCCTGTCTGAATTTGTCGCACAGAAAGTTGCAGGCCAAATATGTGTGACATTTTCTGCGACTTTAGCTTCTAGAGCATTTTTACAACATTATACATAGGTGCTGAATACATAAAAAGCGACTGTTCAGCGACAGACAAGTCGCATCGGCTGAAAGTAGGCCAGAATGTCAGTCCATGTTGGAGCAGGTTTAGATACAGTCTAAAGCATAGATCTCAAAGTCTGTGCACAGAATTTAGCAAGGGCCTCGCACCTTCTGATGCATCAGGTAGGTGCACAATAGCATAGCCTAACCCTCTGTACTTTGGTGTATATTGATGCGGGACATAGACAGCCAGCTGATGACCAATCCATTAGTGCAATGGATGGCTGGAAGCATTTGTCTTTGCCTTTGCAATACCACAGAAGCAATGCATGTCAATGTACAGCAATGACACAACTGTGTGAACAGCCAGGAGACCCCCCCCCCCCCCCCCCCATGTTATGTTACATAGTTACATAGTTAGTACGGTCGAAAAAGACATATGTCCATCAAGTTCAACCAGGGAATTAAGGGGTAGGGGTGTGGCGCGATATTGGGGAAGGGATGAGATTTTATATTTCTTCATAAGCATTAATCTTATTTTGTCAATTAGGAACATTCAGCACCCACCCGCTATCAAGGCAGCTGCCTATCATGTCATGCCCTACCTGCACAGGTGTGCTGGCTACTCAAATGATCCAATTAAGGAGGCCATTTAGTCAGCAGCAGCAGAAGTCCTGTGCCTGGACGCTCCAACAGGGGCCAGACACAAGCAGAAGCAGAAGCAGCAGAAGCAGCAGCAGCACCACCTTTTGTTTTTTGGCTGCAGCAGCAGCAAGGCCCACAGGGCTGGCTAGCTGGCTAGCCAGCAAGCAGGTAGCAATGAAAGTAGGAATCTTTCTTTTTAACCCTGTAAGGGGTGGTGCACTGTACCCGAAGATACTGCCATATCGGGTCAATGCATAGGGCGACGGAAGCAAGCTTCGAAATCGGCCCCCGTTCTCAAAAATCCATTTAATATATGGTCCCCAGATAGGGGACGTATCAGATATTAAACTGATAAGAACAGATACTACACTTGATCTTAGCCAAAAGGCCGAGAAGCGATAACCGTGAAAGGGGCGGGCCCAACAAGGTCCCCTTCATGGGCACTATCACTGCTTGCTGTCAGGGAGGCTGCCAGACAATTTTCCATGCACACTCTGGGCTGGGGGGCAGTCAACCACCAGTACACACAGCAGAACCTAAACCCATACCATTATTGCTAAGCAGCAAGACAGGGGCCCATTGCACTCCCACGGGGCCTTTTTAAATGCAATCCATAACCCGGATTTGCCAGGAACCCTTCTTACTCCTCCTACTTGCATGTGACACTGGGCTTAGGATCTGCATAGGAAACACACACACAAGCACACACCTACCTTTGTTGCCTGCAGATGCCTCCTTGGCTGTCCCCAAACGGTATCAAACCAACACCCACGGGAAGCTGTAAGCATAGAGGACATGCCTGCACCCCATTGGACTTACCTGTGTGGGTTAAATCCGGGTTATTTGACAACCTATGGCGGTGATGGTTCTGCTCAGGCAGAGCAGTGCTGATGCTCCTCATAAAGCTGTCGCTGCTGTGAAGGTTCTAGGTGACATCACAAATCCCTATGGTTACATACACAACAAAGCTGGGTTGTTGTTGTTTACACTCTGCAAGGCCTGTGGAAGTGAGTGACATCATAGCACTGTAGTTCTGAGGGTTCAAGATGGATGCAACAATCTCCTGTTGCTTCTATGAAGGCCGTAATAGACGACATCACCAAACAGCTCCATAGTCACATACACAGCAAAGGAGAGATGTTGTTTACACCTAGTGATGTCAGTGGTATTGAGTGACATCACAGCACAGTGCTAAGGCTCCTGGGCCTGGACACAGCAGCGGCTGCAATATCTCAACGGAGAATACGTTTATATCTATGTGTGTGTGTGCGCATATATATATATATATATATATATATATATATATATATATATATATATATTTCTCCGCCGAAATCACTTTTAAACCCATTTCCACCTTTTTTCCCTTCTCTTCCTCTTACTTTTTTTTCACGTTTTTTACGTTTTTCTCCTTTTCGCCTCTTTTCTGGGCGTATTATTCTTCTTTTCTTCTTTTTTTCGTCTAATGCATACCCCATCAGTGCAGCAATGCTTATTCAATACCGCCAGCAGATGGAGACACTGGGGGATAATTTTCTAAGGATTTATATTGATTTTTCCTGTCTGAATTTGTCGCACAGAAAGTTGCAGGCCAAATATGTGTGACATTTCTGCGACTTTAGCTTCTAGAGCATTTTTACAACATTATACATAGGTGCTGAATACATAAAAAGCGACTGTTCAGCGACAGACAAGTCGCATCGGCTGAAAGTAGGCCAGAATGTCAGTCCATGTTGGAGCAGGTTTAGATACAGTCTAAAGCATAGATCTCAAATGTCTGTGCACAGAATTTAGCAAGGGCCTCGCACCTTCTGATGCATCAGGTAGGTGCACAATAGCATAGCCTAACCCTCTGTACTTTGGTCTATATTGATGCGGGACATAGACAGCCAGCTGATGACCAATCCATTAGTGCAATGGATGGCTGGAAGCATTTGTCTTTGCCTTTGCAATACCACAGAAGCAATGCATGGTCAATGTACAGCAATGACACACCTGTGTGAACAGCCAGGAGACCCCCCCCCCCCCCCCCCCATGTTATGTTACATAGTTACATAGTTAGTACGGTCGAAAAAAGACATATGTCCATCAAGTTCAACCAGGGAATTAAGGGGTAGGGGTGTGGCGCGATATTGGGGAAGGGATGAGATTTTATATTTCTTCATAAGCATTAATCTTATTTTGTCAATTAGGAACATTCAGCACCCACCCGCTATCAAGGCAGCTGCCTATCATGTCATGCCTACCTGCACAGGTGTGCTGGCTACTCAAATGATCCAATTAAGGAGGCCATTTAGTCAGCAGCAGCAGAAGTCCTGTGCCTGGACGCTCCAACAGCGGCCAGACACAAGCAGAAGCAGAAGCAGCAGAAGCAGCAGCAGCACCACCTTTTGTTTTTTGGCTGCAGCAGCAGCAAGGCCCACAGGGCTGGCTAGCTGGCTAGCCAGCAAGCAGGTAGCAATGAAAGTAGGAATCTTCTTTTTAACCCTGTAAGGGGGTGGTGCACTGTACCCGAAGATACTGCCATATCGGGTCAATGCATAGGGCGACGGAAGCAAGCTTCGAAATCGGCCCCCGTTCTCAAAAATCCATTTAATATATCGGTCCCCAGATAGGGGACGTATCAGATATTAAACTGATAAGAACAGATACTACACTTGATCTTAGCCAAAAGGCCGAGAAGCGATAACCGTGAAAGGGGCGGGCCCAACAAGGTCCCCTTCATGGGCACTATCACTGCTTGCTGTCAGGGAGGCTGCCAGACAATTTTCCATGCACACTCTGGGCTGGGGGGCAGTCAACCACCAGTACACACAGCAGAACCTAAACCCATACATTATTGCTAAGCAGCAAGACAGGGGCCCATTGCACTCCCACGGGGCCTTTTTAAATGCAATCCATAACCCGGATTTGCCAGGAACCCTTCTTACTCCTCCTACTTGCATGTGACACTGGGCTTAGGATCTGCATAGGAAACACACACACAAGCACACACCTACCTTTGTTGCCTGCAGATGCCTCCTTGGCTGTCCCCAAACGGTATCAAACCAACACCCACGGGAAGCTGTAAGCATAGAGGACATGCCTGCACCCCATTGGACTTACCTGTGTGGGTTAAATCCGGGTTATTTGACAACCTATGGCGGTGATGGTTCTGCTCAGGCAGAGCAGTGCTGATGCTCCTCATAAAGCTGTCGCTGCTGTGAAGGTTCTAGGTGACATCACAAATCCCTATGGTTACATACACAACAAAGCTGGGTTGTTGTTGTTTACACTCTGCAAGGCCTGTGGAAGTGAGTGACATCATAGCACTGTAGTTCTGAGGGTTCAAGATGGATGCAACAATCTCCTGTTGCTTCTATGAAGGCCGTAATAGACGACATCACCAAACAGCTCCATAGTCACATACACAGCAAAGGAGAGATGTTGTTTACACCTAGTGATGTCAGTGGTATTGAGTGACATCACAGCACAGTGCTAAGGCTCCTGGGCCTGGACACAGCAGCGGCTGCAATATCTCAACGGAGAATACGTTTATATCTATGTGTGTGTGTGCGCATATATATATATATATATATATATATATATATATATATATATATATTATTTCTCCGCCGAAATCACTTTTAAACCCATTTCCACCTTTTTTTCCCTTCTCTTCCTCTTACTTTTTTTTCACGTTTTTTTTACGTTTTTCTCCTTTTCGCCTCTTTTCTGGGCGTATTATTCTTCTTTTTCTTCTTTTTTTTCGTCTAATGCATACCCCATCAGTGCAGCAATGCTTATTCAATACCGCCAGCAGATGGAGACACTGGGGGATAATTTTCTAAGGATTTATACTGATTTTTCCTGTCTGAATTTGTCGCACAGAAAGTTGCAGGCCAAATATGTGTGACATTTCTGCGACTTTAGCTTCTAGAGCATTTTTACAACATTATACATAGGTGCTGAATACATAAAAAGCGACTGTTCAGCGACAGACAAGTCGCATCGGCTGAAAGTAGGCCAGAATGTCAGTCCATGTTGGAGCAGGTTTAGATACAGTCTAAAGCATAGATCTCAAAGTCTGTGCACAGAATTTAGCAAGGGCCTCGCACCTTCTGATGCATCAGGTAGGTGCACAATAGCATAGCCTAACCCTCTGTACTTTGGTCTATATTGATGCGGGACATAGACAGCCAGCTGATGACCAATCCATTAGTGCAATGGATGGCTGGAAGCATTTGTCTTTGCCTTTGCAATACCACAGAAGCAATGCATGGTCAATGTACAGCAATGACACACCTGTGTGAACAGCCAGGAGACCCCCCCCCCCCCCCCATGTTATGTTACATAGTTACATAGTTAGTACGGTCGAAAAAAGACATATGTCCATCAAGTTCAACCAGGGAATTAAGGGGTAGGGGTGTGGCGCGATATTGGGGAAGGGATGAGATTTTATATTTCTTCATAAGCATTAATCTTATTTTGTCAATTAGGAACATTCAGCACCCACCCGCTATCAAGGCAGCTGCCTATCATGTCATGCCCTACCTGCACAGGTGTGCTGGCTACTCAAATGATCCAATTAAGGAGGCCATTTAGTCAGCAGCAGCAGAAGTCCTGTGCCTGGACGCTCCAACAGGGGCCAGACACAAGCAGAAGCAGAAGCAGCAGAAGCAGCAGCAGCACCACCTTTTGTTTTTTGGCTGCAGCAGCAGCAAGGCCCACAGGGCTGGCTAGCTGGCTAGCCAGCAAGCAGGTAGCAATGAAAGTAGGAATCTTTCTTTTTAACCCTGTAAGGGGGTGGTGCACTGTACCCGAAGATACTGCCATATCGGGTCAATGCATAGGGCGACGGAAGCAAGCTTCGAAATCGGCCCCCGTTCTCAAAAATCCATTTAATATATGGTCCCCAGATAGGGGACGTATCAGATATTAAACTGATAAGAACAGATACTACACTTGATCTTAGCCAAAAGGCCGAGAAGCGATAACCGTGAAAGGGGCGGGCCCAACAAGGTCCCCTTCATGGGCACTATCACTGCTTGCTGTCAGGGAGGCTGCCAGACAATTTTCCATGCACACTCTGGGCTGGGGGGCAGTCAACCACCAGTACACACAGCAGAACCTAAACCCATACCATTATTGCTAAGCAGCAAGACAGGGGCCCATTGCACTCCCACGGGGCCTTTTTAAATGCAATCCATAACCCGGATTTGCCAGGAACCCTTCTTACTCCTCCTACTTGCATGTGACACTGGGCTTAGGATCTGCATAGGAAACACACACACAAGCACACACCTACCTTTGTTGCCTGCAGATGCCTCCTTGGCTGTCCCCAAACGGTATCAAACCAACACCCACGGGAAGCTGTAAGCATAGAGGACATGCCTGCACCCCATTGGACTTACCTGTGTGGGTTAAATCCGGGTTATTTGACAACCTATGGCGGTGATGGTTCTGCTCAGGCAGAGCAGTGCTGATGCTCCTCATAAAGCTGTCGCTGCTGTGAAGGTTCTAGGTGACATCACAAATCCCTATGGTTACATACACAACAAAGCTGGGTTGTTGTTGTTTACACTCTGCAAGGCCTGTGGAAGTGAGTGACATCATAGCACTGTAGTTCTGAGGGTTCAAGATGGATGCAACAATCTCCTGTTGCTTCTATGAAGGCCGTAATAGACGACATCACCAAACAGCTCCATAGTCACATACACAGCAAAGGAGAGATGTTGTTTACAAATAGTGATGTCAGTGGTATTGAGTGACATCACAGCACAGTGCTAAGGCTCCTGGGCCTGGACACAGCAGCGGCTGCAATATCTCAACGGAGAATACGTTTATATCTATGTGTGTGTGTGCGCATATATATATATATATATATATATATATATATATATATATATATATTTCTCCGCCGAAATCACTTTTAAACCCATTTCCACCTTTTTTTCCCTTCTCTTCCTCTTACTTTTTTTTCACGTTTTTTTACGTTTTTCTCCTTTTCGCCTCTTTTCTGGGCGTATTATTCTTCTTTTTCTTCTTTTTTTTCGTCTAATGCATACCCCATCAGTGCAGCAATGCTTATTCAATACCGCCAGCAGATGGAGACACTGGGGGATAATTTTCTAAGGATTTATACTGATTTTTCCTGTCTGAATTTGTCGCACAGAAAGTTGCAGGCCAAATATGTGTGACATTTCTGCGACTTTAGCTTCTAGAGCATTTTTACAACATTATACATAGGTGCTGAATACATAAAAAGCGACTGTTCAGCGACAGACAAGTCGCATCGGCTGAAAGTAGGCCAGAATGTCAGTCCATGTTGGAGCAGGTTTAGATACAGTCTAAAGCATAGATCTCAAAGTCTGTGCACAGAATTTAGCAAGGGCCTCGCACCTTCTGATGCATCAGGTAGGTGCACAATAGCATAGCCTAACCCTCTGTACTTTGGTCTATATTGATGCGGGACATAGACAGCCAGCTGATGACCAATCCATTAGTGCAATGGATGGCTGGAAGCATTTGTCTTTGCCTTTGCAATACCACAGAAGCAATGCATGGTCAATGTACAGCAATGACACACCTGTGTGAACAGCCAGGAGACCCCCCCCCCCCCCCCCATGTTATGTTACATAGTTACATAGTTAGTACGGTCGAAAAAAGACATATGTCCATCAAGTTCAACCAGGGAATTAAGGGGTAGGGGTGTGGCGCGATATTGGGGAAGGGATGAGATTTTATATTTCTTCATAAGCATTAATCTTATTTTGTCAATTAGGAACATTCAGCACCCACCCGCTATCAAGGCAGCTGCCTATCATGTCATGCCCTACCTGCACAGGTGTGCTGGCTACTCAAATGATCCAATTAAGGAGGCCATTTAGTCAGCAGCAGCAGAAGTCCTGTGCCTGGACGCTCCAACAGGGGCCAGACACAAGCAGAAGCAGAAGCAGCAGAAGCAGCAGCAGCACCACCTTTTGTTTTTTGGCTGCAGCAGCAGCAAGGCCCACAGGGCTGGCTAGCTGGCTAGCCAGCAAGCAGGTAGCAATGAAAGTAGGAATCTTTCTTTTTAACCCTGTAAGGGGGTGGTGCACTGTACCCGAAGATACTGCCATATCGGGTCAATGCATAGGGCGACGGAAGCAAGCTTCGAAATCGGCCCCCGTTCTCAAAAATCCATTTAATATATGGTCCCCAGATAGGGGACGTATCAGATATTAAACTGATAAGAACAGATACTACACTTGATCTTAGCCAAAAGGCCGAGAAGCGATAACCGTGAAAGGGGCGGGCCCAACAAGGTTCCCTTCATGGGCACTATCACTGCTTGCTGTCAGGGAGGCTGCCAGACAATTTTCCATGCACACTCTGGGCTGGGGGGCAGTCAACCACCAGTACACACAGCAGAACCTAAACCCATACCATTATTGCTAAGCAGCAAGACAGGGGCCCATTGCACTCCCACGGGGCCTTTTTAAATGCAATCCATAACCCGGATTTGCCAGGAACCCTTCTTACTCCTCCTACTTGCATGTGACACTGGGCTTAGGATCTGCATAGGAAACACACACACAAGCACACACCTACCTTTGTTGCCTGCAGATGCCTCCTTGGCTGTCCCCAAACGGTATCAAACCAACACCCACGGGAAGCTGTAAGCATAGAGGACATGCCTGCACCCCATTGGACTTACCTGTGTGGGTTAAATCCGGGTTATTTGACAACCTATGGCGGTGATGGTTCTGCTCAGGCAGAGCAGTGCTGATGCTCCTCATAAAGCTGTCGCTGCTGTGAAGGTTCTAGGTGACATCACAAATCCCTATGGTTACATACACAACAAAGCTGGGTTGTTGTTGTTTACACTCTGCAAGGCCTGTGGAAGTGAGTGACATCATAGCACTGTAGTTCTGAGGGTTCAAGATGGATGCAACAATCTCCTGTTGCTTCTATGAAGGCCGTAATAGACGACATCACCAAACAGCTCCATAGTCACATACACAGCAAAGGAGAGATGTTGTTTACACCTAGTGATGTCAGTGGTATTGAGTGACATCACAGCACAGTGCTAAGGCTCCTGGGCCTGGACACAGCAGCGGCTGCAATATCTCAACGGAGAATACGTTTATATCTATGTGTGTGTGTGCGCATATATATATATATATATATATATATATATATATATATATATTTCTCCGCCGAAATCACTTTTAAACCCATTTCCACCTTTTTTTCCCTTCTCTTCCTCTTACTTTTTTTTCACGTTTTTTTACGTTTTTCTCCTTTTCGCCTCTTTTCTGGGCGTATTATTCTTCTTTTTCTTCTTTTTTTTCGTCTAATGCATACCCCATCAGTGCAGCAATGCTTATTCAATACCGCCAGCAGATGGAGACACTGGGGGATAATTTTCTAAGGATTTATACTGATTTTTCCTGTCTGAATTTGTCGCACAGAAAGTTGCAGGCCAAATATGTGTGACATTTCTGCGACTTTAGCTTCTAGAGCATTTTTACAACATTATACATAGGTGCTGAATACATAAAAAGCGACTGTTCAGCGACAGACAAGTCGCATCGGCTGAAAGTAGGCCAGAATGTCAGTCCATGTTGGAGCAGGTTTAGATACAGTCTAAAGCATAGATCTCAAAGTCTGTGCACAGAATTTAGCAAGGGCCTCGCACCTTCTGATGCATCAGGTAGGTGCACAATAGCATAGCCTAACCCTCTGTACTTTGGTCTATATTGATGCGGGACATAGACAGCCAGCTGATGACCAATCCATTAGTGCAATGGATGGCTGGAAGCATTTGTCTTTGCCTTTGCAATACCACAGAAGCAATGCATGGTCAATGTACAGCAATGACACACCTGTGTGAACAGCCAGGAGACCCCCCCCCCCCCCCCCATGTTATGTTACATAGTTACATAGTTAGTACGGTCGAAAAAAGACATATGTCCATCAAGTTCAACCAGGGAATTAAGGGGTAGGGGTGTGGCGCGATATTGGGGAAGGGATGAGATTTTATATTTCTTCATAAGCATTAATCTTATTTTGTCAATTAGGAACATTCAGCACCCACCCGCTATCAAGGCAGCTGCCTATCATGTCATGCCCTACCTGCACAGGTGTGCTGGCTACTCAAATGATCCAATTAAGGAGGCCATTTAGTCAGCAGCAGCAGAAGTCCTGTGCCTGGACGCTCCAACAGGGGCCAGACACAAGCAGAAGCAGAAGCAGCAGAAGCAGCAGCAGCACCACCTTTTGTTTTTTGGCTGCAGTAGCAGCAAGGCCCACAGGGCTGGCTAGCTGGCTAGCCAGCAAGCAGGTAGCAATGAAAGTAGGAATCTTTCTTTTTAACCCTGTAAGGGGGTGGTGCACTGTACCCGAAGATACTGCCATATCGGGTCAATGCATAGGGCGACGGAAGCAAGCTTCGAAATCGGCCCCCGTTCTCAAAAATCCATTTAATATATGGTCCCCAGATAGGGGACGTATCAGATATTAAACTGATAAGAACAGATACTACACTTGATCTTAGCCAAAAGGCCGAGAAGCGATAACCGTGAAAGGGGCGGGCCCAACAAGGTCCCCTTCATGGGCACTATCACTGCTTGCTGTCAGGGAGGCTGCCAGACAATTTTCCATGCACACTCTGGGCTGGGGGGCAGTCAACCACCAGTACACACAGCAGAACCTAAACCCATACCATTATTGCTAAGCAGCAAGACAGGGGCCCATTGCACTCCCACGGGGCCTTTTTAAATGCAATCCATAACCCGGATTTGCCAGGAACCCTTCTTACTCCTCCTACTTGCATGTGACACTGGGCTTAGGATCTGCATAGGAAACACACACACAAGCACACACCTACCTTTGTTGCCTGCAGATGCCTCCTTGGCTGTCCCCAAACGGTATCAAACCAACACCCACGGGAAGCTGTAAGCATAGAGGACATGCCTGCACCCCATTGGACTTACCTGTGTGGGTTAAATCCGGGTTATTTGACAACCTATGGCGGTGATGGTTCTGCTCAGGCAGAGCAGTGCTGATGCTCCTCATAAAGCTGTCGCTGCTGTGAAGGTTCTAGGTGACATCACAAATCCCTATGGTTACATACACAACAAAGCTGGGTTGTTGTTGTTTACACTCTGCAAGGCCTGTGGAAGTGAGTGACATCATAGCACTGTAGTTCTGAGGGTTCTAGATGGATGCAACAATCTCCTGTTGCTTCTATGAAGGCCATAATAGACGACAT
Source organism: Hyla sarda (assembly GCF_029499605.1). Classification (NCBI taxonomy): domain Eukaryota; kingdom Metazoa; phylum Chordata; class Amphibia; order Anura; family Hylidae; genus Hyla; species Hyla sarda. The sequence goes on from NW_026607860.1 coordinate 13,334, forward strand.
CACCAAACAGCTCCATAGTCACATACACAGCAAAGGAGAGATGTTGTTTACACCTAGTGATGTCAGTGGTATTGAGTGACATCACAGCACAGTGCTAAGGCTCCTGGGCCTGGACACAGCAGCGGCTGCAATATCTCAACGGAGAATACGTTTATATATATGTGTGTGTGTGCGCGTATATATATATATATATATATATATATATATATATATATATTTCTCCGCCGAAATCACTTTTAAACCCATTTCCACCTTTTTTTCCCTTCTCTTCCTCTTACTTTTTTTTCACGTTTTTTTACGTTTTTCTCCTTTTCGCCTCTTTTCTGGGCGTATTATTCTTCTTTTTCTTCTTTTTTTTCGTCTAATGCATACCCCATCAGTGCAGCAATGCTTATTCAATACCGCCAGCAGATGGAGACACTGGGGGATAATTTTCTAAGGATTTATACTGATTTTTCCTGTCTGAATTTGTCGCACAGAAAGTTGCAGGCCAAATATGTGTGACATTTCTGCGACTTTAGCTTCTAGAGCATTTTTACAACATTATACATAGGTGCTGAATACATAAAAAGCGACTGTTCAGCGACAGACAAGTCGCATCGGCTGAAAGTAGGCCAGAATGTCAGTCCATGTTGGAGCAGGTTTAGATACAGTCTAAAGTATAGATCTCAAAGTCTGTGCACAGAATTTAGCAAGGGCCTCGCACCTTCTGATGCATCAGGTAGGTGCACAATAGCATAGCCTAACCCTCTGTACTTTGGTCTATATTGATGCGGGACATAGACAGCCAGCTGATGACCAATCCATTAGTGCAATGGATGGCTGGAAGCATTTGTCTTTGCCTTTGCAATACCACAGAAGCAATGCATGGTCAATGTACAGCAATGACACACCTGTGTGAACAGCCAGGAGACCCCCCCCCCCCCCCATGTTATGTTACATAGTTACATAGTTAGTACGGTCGAAAAAAGACATATGTCCATCAAGTTCAACCAGGGAATTAAGGGGTAGGGGTGTGGCGCGATATTGGGGAAGGGATGAGATTTTATATTTCTTCATAAGCATTAATCTTATTTTGTCAATTAGGAACATTCAGCACCCACCCGCTATCAAGGCAGCTGCCTATCATGTCATGCCCTACCTGCACAGGTGTGCTGGCTACTCAAATGATCCAATTAAGGAGGCCATTTAGTCAGCAGCAGCAGAAGTCCTGTGCCTGGACGCTCCAACAGTGGCCAGACACAAGCAGAAGCAGCAGAAGCAGCAGCAGCAGCACCACCTTTTGTTTTTTGGCTGCAGCAGCAAGGCCCACAGGGCTGGCTAGCTGGCTAGCCAGCAAGCAGGTAGCAATGAAAGTAGGAATCTTTCTTTTTAACCCTGTAAGGGGGTGGTGCACTGTACCCGAAGATACTGCCATATCGGGTCAATGCATAGGGCGACGGAAGCAAGCTTCGAAATCGGCCCCCGTTCTCAAAAATCCATTTAATATATGGTCCCCAGATAGGGGACGTATCAGATATTAAACTGATAAGAACAGATACTACACTTGATCTTAGCCAAAAGGCCGAGAAGCGATAACCGTGAAAGGGGCGGGCCCAACAAGGTCCCCTTCATGGGCACTATCAATGCTTGCTGTCAGGGAGGCTGCCAGACAATTTTCCATGCACACTCTGGGCTGGGGGGCAGTCAACCACCAGTACACACAGCAGAACCTAAACCCATACCATTATTGCTAAGCAGCAAGACAGGGGCCCATTGCACTCCCACGGGGCCTTTTTAAATGCAATCCATAACCCGGATTTGCCAGGAACCCTTCTTACTCCTCCTACTTGCATGTGACACTGGGCTTAGGATCTGCATAGGAAACACACACACAAGCACACACCTACCTTTGTTGCCTGCAGATGCCTCCTTGGCTGTCCCCAAACGGTATCAAACCAACACCCACGGGAAGCTGTAAGCATAGAGGACATGCCTGCACCCCATTGGACTTACCTGTGTGGGTTAAATCCGGGTTATTTGACAACCTATGGCGGTGATGGTTCTGCTCAGGCAGAGCAGTGCTGATGCTCCTCATAAAGCTGTCGCTGCTGTGAAGGTTCTAGGTGACATCACAAATCCCTATGGTTACATACACAACAAAGCTGGGTTGTTGTTGTTTACACTCTGCAAGGCCTGTGGAAGTGAGTGACATCATAGCACTGTAGTTCTGAGGGTTCAAGATGGATGCAACAATCTCCTGTTGCTTCTATGAAGGCCGTAATAGACGACATCACCAAACAGCTCCATAGTCACATACACAGCAAAGGAGAGATGTTGTTTACACCTAGTGATGTCAGTGGTATTGAGTGACATCACAGCACAGTGCTAAGGCTCCTGGGCCTGGACACAGCAGCGGCTGCAATATCTCAACGGAGAATACGTTTATATCTATGTGTGTGTGTGCGCATATATATATATATATATATATATATATATATTTCTCCGCCGAAATCACTTTTAAACCCATTTCCACCTTTTTTTCCCTTCTCTTCCTCTTACTTTTTTTTCACGTTTTTTTACGTTTTTCTCCTTTTCGCCTCTTTTCTGGGCGTATTATTCTTCTTTTTCTTCTTTTTTTTCGTCTAATGCATACCCCATCAGTGCAGCAATGCTTATTCAATACCGCCAGCAGATGGAGACACTGGGGGATAATTTTCTAAGGATTTATACTGATTTTTCCTGTCTGAATTTGTCGCACAGAAAGTTGCAGGCCAAATATGTGTGACATTTCTGCGACTTTAGCTTCTAGAGCATTTTTACAACATTATACATAGGTGCTGAATACATAAAAAGCGACTGTTCAGCGACAGACAAGTCGCATCGGCTGAAAGTAGGCCAGAATGTCAGTCCATGTTGGAGCAGGTTTAGATACAGTCTAAAGCATAGATCTCAAAGTCTGTGCACAGAATTTAGCAAGGGCCTCGCACCTTCTGATGCATCAGGTAGGTGCACAATAGCATAGCCTAACCCTCTGTACTTTGGTCTATATTGATGCGGGACATAGACAGCCAGCTGATGACCAATCCATTAGTGCAATGGATGGCTGGAAGCATTTGTCTTTGCCTTTGCAATACCACAGAAGCAATGCATGGTCAATGTACAGCAATGACACACCTGTGTGAACAGCCAGGAGACCCCCCCCCCCCCCCCATGTTATGTTACATAGTTACATAGTTAGTACGGTCGAAAAAAGACATATGTCCATCAAGTTCAACCAGGGAATTAAGGGGTAGGGGTGTGGCGCGATATTGGGGAAGGGATGAGATTTTATATTTCTTCATAAGCATTAATCTTATTTTGTCAATTAGGAACATTCAGCACCCACCCGCTATCAAGGCAGCTGCCTATCATGTCATGCCCTACCTGCACAGGTGTGCTGGCTACTCAAATGATCCAATTAAGGAGGCCATTTAGTCAGCAGCAGCAGAAGTCCTGTGCCTGGACGCTCCAACAGGGGCCAGACACAAGCAGAAGCAGAAGCAGCAGAAGCAGCAGCAGCACCACCTTTTGTTTTTTGGCTGCAGTAGCAGCAAGGCCCACAGGGCTGGCTAGCTGGCTAGCCAGCAAGCAGGTAGCAATGAAAGTAGGAATCTTTCTTTTTAACCCTGTAAGGGGGTGGTGCACTGTACCCGAAGATACTGCCATATCGGGTCAATGCATAGGGCGACGGAAGCAAGCTTCGAAATCGGCCCCCGTTCTCAAAAATCCATTTAATATATGGTCCCCAGATAGGGGACGTATCAGATATTAAACTGATAAGAACAGATACTACACTTGATCTTAGCCAAAAGGCCGAGAAGCGATAACCGTGAAAGGGGCGGGCCCAACAAGGTCCCCTTCATGGGCACTATCACTGCTTGCTGTCAGGGAGGCTGCCAGACAATTTTCCATGCACACTCTGGGCTGGGGGGCAGTCAACCACCAGTACACACAGCAGAACCTAAACCCATACCATTATTGCTAAGCAGCAAGACAGGGGCCCATTGCACTCCCACGGGGCCTTTTTAAATGCAATCCATAACCCGGATTTGCCAGGAACCCTTCTTACTCCTCCTACTTGCATGTGACACTGGGCTTAGGATCTGCATAGGAAACACACACACAAGCACACACCTACCTTTGTTGCCTGCAGATGCCTCCTTGGCTGTCCCCAAACGGTATCAAACCAACACCCACGGGAAGCTGTAAGCATAGAGGACATGCCTGCACCCCATTGGACTTACCTGTGTGGGTTAAATCCGGGTTATTTGACAACCTATGGCGGTGATGGTTCTGCTCAGGCAGAGCAGTGCTGATGCTCCTCATAAAGCTGTCGCTGCTGTGAAGGTTCTAGGTGACATCACAAATCCCTATGGTTACATACACAACAAAGCTGGGTTGTTGTTGTTTACACTCTGCAAGGCTTGTGGAAGTGAGTGACATCATAGCACTGTAGTTCTGAGGGTTCAAGATGGATGCAACAATCTCCTGTTGCTTCTATGAAGGCCGTAATAGACGACATCACCAAACAGCTCCATAGTCACATACACAGCAAAGGAGAGATGTTGTTTACACCTAGTGATGTCAGTGGTATTGAGTGACATCACAGCACAGTGCTAAGGCTCCTGGGCCTGGACACAGCAGCGGCTGCAATATCTCAACGGAGAATACGTTTATATCTATGTGTGTGTGTGCGCATATGTATATATATATATATATATATATATATATTTCTCCGCCGAAATCACTTTTAAACCCATTTCCACCTTTTTTTCCCTTCTCTTCCTCTTACTTTTTTTTCACGTTTTTTTACGTTTTTCTCCTTTTCGCCTCTTTTCTGGGCGTATTATTCTTCTTTTTCTTCTTTTTTTTCGTCTAATGCATACCCCATCAGTGCAGCAATGCTTATTCAATACCGCCAGCAGATGGAGACACTGGGGGATAATTTTCTAAGGATTTATACTGATTTTTCCTGTCTGAATTTGTCGCACAGAAAGTTGCAGGCCAAATATGTGTGACATTTCTGCGACTTTAGCTTCTAGAGCATTTTTACAACATTATACATAGGTGCTGAATACATAAAAAGCGACTGTTCAGCGACAGACAAGTCGCATCGGCTGAAAGTAGGCCAGAATGTCAGTCCATGTTGGAGCAGGTTTAGATACAGTCTAAAGCATAGATCTCAAAGTCTGTGCACAGAATTTAGCAAGGGCCTCGCACCTTCTGATGCATCAGGTAGGTGCACAATAGCATAGCCTAACCCTCTGTACTTTGGTCTATATTGATGCGGGACATAGACAGCCAGCTGATGACCAATCCATTAGTGCAATGGATGGCTGGAAGCATTTGTCTTTGCCTTTGCAATACCACAGAAGCAATGCATGGTCAATGTACAGCAATGACACACCTGTGTGAACAGCCAGGAGACCCCCCCCCCCCCCCCCCCATGTTATGTTACATAGTTACATAGTTAGTACGGTCGAAAAAAGACATATGTCCATCAAGTTCAACCAGGGAATTAAGGGGTAGGGGTGTGGCGCGATATTGGGGAAGGGATGAGATTTTATATTTCTTCATAAGCATTAATCTTATTTTGTCAATTAGGAACATTCAGCACCCACCCGCTATCAAGGCAGCTGCCTATCATGTCATGCCCTACCTGCACAGGTGTGCTGGCTACTCAAATGATCCAATTAAGGAGGCCATTTAGTCAGCAGCAGCAGAAGTCCTGTGCCTGGACGCTCCAACAGGGGCCAGACACAAGCAGAAGCAGAAGCAGCAGAAGCAGCAGCAGCACCACCTTTTGTTTTTTGGCTGCAGCAGCAGCAAGGCCCACAGGGCTGGCTAGCTGGCTAGCCAGCAAGCAGGTAGCAATGAAAGTAGGAATCTTTCTTTTTAACCCTGTAAGGGGGTGGTGCACTGTACCCGAAGATACTGCCATATCGGGTCAATGCATAGGGCGACGGAAGCAAGCTTCGAAATCGGCCCCCGTTCTCAAAAATCCATTTAATATATGGTCCCCAGATAGGGGACGTATCAGATATTAAACTGATAAGAACAGATACTACACTTGATCTTAGCCAAAAGGCCGAGAAGCGATAACCGTGAAAGGGGCGGGCCCAACAAGGTCCCCTTCATGGGCACTATCACTGCTTGCTGTCAGGGAGGCTGCCAGACAATTTTCCATGCACACTCTGGGCTGGGGGGCAGTCAACCACCAGTACACACAGCAGAACCTAAACCCATACCATTATTGCTAAGCAGCAAGACAGGGGCCCATTGCACTCCCACGGGGCCTTTTTAAATGCAATCCATAACCCGGATTTGCCAGGAACCCTTCTTACTCCTCCTACTTGCATGTGACACTGGGCTTAGGATCTGCATAGGAAACACACACACAAGCACACACCTACCTTTGTTGCCTGCAGATGCCTCCTTGGCTGTCCCCAAACGGTATCAAACCAACACCCACGGGAAGCTGTAAGCATAGAGGACATGCCTGCACCCCATTGGACTTACCTGTGTGGGTTAAATCCGGGTTATTTGACAACCTATGGCGGTGATGGTTCTGCTCAGGCAGAGCAGTGCTGATGCTCCTCATAAAGCTGTCGCTGCTGTGAAGGTTCTAGGTGACATCACAAATCCCTATGGTTACATACACAACAAAGCTGGGTTGTTGTTGTTTACACTCTGCAAGGCCTGTGGAAGTGAGTGACATCATAGCACTGTAGTTCTGAGGGTTCAAGATGGATGCAACAATCTCCTGTTGCTTCTATGAAGGCCGTAATAGACGACATCACCAAACAGCTCCATAGTCACATACACAGCAAAGGAGAGATGTTGTTTACACCTAGTGATGTCAGTGGTATTGAGTGACATCACAGCACAGTGCTAAGGCTCCTGGGCCTGGACACAGCAGCGGCTGCAATATCTCAACGGAGAATACGTTTATATCTATGTGTGTGTGTGCGCATATATATATATATATATATATATATATATATATATATATATTTCTCCGCCGAAATCACTTTTAAACCCATTTCCACCTTTTTTTCCCTTCTCTTCCTCTTACTTTTTTTTCACGTTTTTTTACGTTTTTCTCCTTTTCGCCTCTTTTCTGGGCGTATTATTCTTCTTTTTCTTCTTTTTTTTCGTCTAATGCATACCCCATCAGTGCAGCAATGCTTATTCAATACCGCCAGCAGATGGAGACACTGGGGGATAATTTTCTAAGGATTTATACTGATTTTTCCTGTCTGAATTTGTCGCACAGAAAGTTGCAGGCCAAATATGTGTGACATTTCTGCGACTTTAGCTTCTAGAGCATTTTTACAACATTATACATAGGTGCTGAATACATAAAAAGCGACTGTTCAGCGACAGACAAGTCGCATCGGCTGAAAGTAGGCCAGAATGTCAGTCCATGTTGGAGCAGGTTTAGATACAGTCTAAAGCATAGATCTCAAAGTCTGTGCACAGAATTTAGCAAGGGCCTCGCACCTTCTGATGCATCAGGTAGGTGCACAATAGCATAGCCTAACCCTCTGTACTTTGGTCTATATTGATGCGGGACATAGACAGCCAGCTGATGACCAATCCATTAGTGCAATGGATGGCTGGAAGCATTTGTCTTTGCCTTTGCAATACCACAGAAGCAATGCATGGTCAATGTACAGCAATGACACACCTGTGTGAACAGCCAGGAGACCCCCCCCCCCCCCCCCCCATGTTATGTTACATAGTTACATAGTTAGTACGGTCGAAAAAAGACATATGTCCATCAAGTTCAACCAGGGAATTAAGGGGTAGGGGTGTGGCGCGATATTGGGGAAGGGATGAGATTTTATATTTCTTCATAAGCATTAATCTTATTTTGTCAATTAGGAACATTCAGCACCCACCCGCTATCAAGGCAGCTGCCTATCATGTCATGCCCTACCTGCACAGGTGTGCTGGCTACTCAAATGATCCAATTAAGGAGGCCATTTAGTCAGCAGCAGCAGAAGTCCTGTGCCTGGACGCTCCAACAGGGGCCAGACACAAGCAGAAGCAGAAGCAGCAGAAGCAGCAGCAGCACCACCTTTTGTTTTTTGGCTGCAGCAGCAGCAAGGCCCACAGGGCTGGCTAGCTGGCTAGCCAGCAAGCAGGTAGCAATGAAAGTAGGAATCTTTCTTTTTAACCCTGTAAGGGGGTGGTGCACTGTACCCGAAGATACTGCCATATCGGGTCAATGCATAGGGCGACGGAAGCAAGCTTCGAAATCGGCCCCCGTTCTCAAAAATCCATTTAATATATGGTCCCCAGATAGGGGACGTATCAGATATTAAACTGATAAGAACAGATACTACACTTGATCTTAGCCAAAAGGCCGAGAAGCGATAACCGTGAAAGGGGCGGGCCCAACAAGGTCCCCTTCATGGGCACTATCACTGCTTGCTGTCAGGGAGGCTGCCAGACAATTTTCCATGCACACTCTGGGCTGGGGGAAAGTCAACCACCAGTACACACAGCAGAACCTAAACCCATACCATTATTGCTAAGCAGCAAGACAGGGGCCCATTGCACTCCCACGGGGCCTTTTTAAATGCAATCCATAACCCGGATTTGCCAGGAACCCTTCTTACTCCTCCTACTTGCATGTGACACTGGGCTTAGGATCTGCATAGGAAACACACACACAAGCACACACCTACCTTTGTTGCCTGCAGATGCCTCCTTGGCTGTCCCCAAACGGTATCAAACCAACACCCACGGGAAGCTGTAAGCATAGAGGACATGCCTGCACCCCATTGGACTTACCTGTGTGGGTTAAATCCGGGTTATTTGACAACCTATGGCGGTGATGGTTCTGCTCAGGCAGAGCAGTGCTGATGCTCCTCATAAAGCTGTCGCTGCTGTGAAGGTTCTAGGTGACATCACAAATCCCTATGGTTACATACACAACAAAGCTGGGTTGTTGTTGTTTACACTCTGCAAGGCCTGTGGAAGTGAGTGACATCATAGCACTGTAGTTCTGAGGGTTCAAGATGGATGCAACAATCTCCTGTTGCTTCTATGAAGGCCATAATAGACGACATCACCAAACAGCTCCATAGTCACATACACAGCAAAGGAGAGATGTTGTTTACACCTAGTGATGTCAGTGGTATTGAGTGACATCACAGCACAGTGCTAAGGCTCCTGGGCCTGGACACAGCAGCGGCTGCAATATCTCAACGGAGAATACGTTTATATCTATGTGTGTGTGTGCGCATATATATATATATATATATATATATATATATATATATATATATATATTTCTCCGCCGAAATCACTTTTAAACCCATTTCCACCTTTTTTTCCCTTCTCTTCCTCTTACTTTTTTTTCACGTTTTTTTACGTTTTTCTCCTTTTCGCCTCTTTTCTGGGCGTATTATTCTTCTTTTTCTTCTTTTTTTTTCATCTAATGCATACCCCATCAGTGCAGCAATGCTTATTCAATACCGCCAGCAGATGGAGACACTGGGGGATAATTTTCTAAGGATTTATACTGATTTTTCCTGTCTGAATTTGTCGCACAGAAAGTTGCAGGCCAAATATGTGTGACATTTCTGCGACTTTAGCTTCTAGAGCATTTTTACAACATTATACATAGGTGCTGAATACATAAAAAGCGACTGTTCAGCGACAGACAAGTCGCATCGGCTGAAAGTAGGCCAGAATGTCAGTCCATGTTGGAGCAGGTTTAGATACAGTCTAAAGCATAGATCTCAAAGTCTGTGCACAGAATTTAGCAAGGGCCTCGCACCTTCTGATGCATCAGGTAGGTGCACTATAGCATAGCCTAACCCTCTGTACTTTGGTCTATATTGATGCGGGACATAGACAGCCAGCTGATGACCAATCCATTAGTGCAATGGATGGCTGGAAGCATTTGTCTTTGCCTTTGCAATACCACAGAAGCAATGCATGGTCAATGTACAGCAATGACACACCTGTGTGAACAGCCAGGAGACCCCCCCCCCCATGTTATGTTACATAGTTACATAGTTAGTACGGTCGAAAAAAGACATATGTCCATCAAGTTCAACCAGGGAATTAAGGGGTAGGGGTGTGGCGCGATATTGGGGAAGGGATGAGATTTTATATTTCTTCATAAGCATTAATCTTATTTTGTCAATTAGGAACATTCAGCACCCACCCGCTATCAAGGCAGCTGCCTATCATGTCATGCCCTACCTGCACAGGTGTGCTGGCTACTCAAATGATCCAATTAAGGAGGCCATTTAGTCAGCAGCAGCAGAAGTCCTGTGCCTGGACGCTCCAACAGGGGCCAGACACAAGCAGAAGCAGAAGCAGCAGAAGCAGCAGCAGCACCACCTTTTGTTTTTTGGCTGCAGCAGCAGCAAGGCCCACAGGGCTGGCTAGCTGGCTAGCCAGCAAGCAGGTAGCAATGAAAGTAGGAATCTTTCTTTTTAACCCTGTAAGGGGGTGGTGCACTGTACCCGAAGATACTGCCATATCGGGTCAATGCATAGGGCGACGGAAGCAAGCTTCGAAATCGGCCCCCGTTCTCAAAAATCCATTTAATATATGGTCCCCAGATAGGGGACGTATCAGATATTAAACTGATAAGAACAGATACTACACTTGATCTTAGCCAAAAGGCCGAGAAGCGATAACCGTGAAAGGGGCGGGCCCAACAAGGTCCCCTTCATGGGCACTATCACTGCTTGCTGTCAGGGAGGCTGCCAGACAATTTTCCATGCACACTCTGGGCTGGGGGGCAGTCAACCACCAGTACACACAGCAGAACCTAAACCCATACCATTATTGCTAAGCAGCAAGACAGGGGCCCATTGCACTCCCACGGGGCCTTTTTAAATGCAATCCATAACCCGGATTTGCCAGGAACCCTTCTTACTCCTCCTACTTGCATGTGACACTGGGCTTAGGATCTGCATAGGAAACACACACACAAGCACACACCTACCTTTGTTGCCTGCAGATGCCTCCTTGGCTGTCCCCAAACGGTATCAAACCAACACCCACGGGAAGCTGTAAGCATAGAGGACATGCCTGCACCCCATTGGACTTACCTGTGTGGGTTAAATCCGGGTTATTTGACAACCTATGGCGGTGATGGTTCTGCTCAGGCAGAGCAGTGCTGATGCTCCTCATAAAGCTGTCGCTGCTGTGAAGGTTCTAGGTGACATCACAAATCCCTATGGTTACATACACAACAAAGCTGGGTTGTTGTTGTTTACACTCTGCAAGGCCTGTGGAAGTGAGTGACATCATAGCACTGTAGTTCTGAGGGTTCAAGATGGATGCAACAATCTCCTGTTGCTTCTATGAAGGCCGTAATAGACGACATCACCAAACAGCTCCATAGTCACATACACAGCAAAGGAGAGATGTTGTTTACACCTAGTGATGTCAGTGGTATTGAGTGACATCACAGCACAGTGCTAAGGCTCCTGGGCCTGGACACAGCAGCGGCTGCAATATCTCAACGGAGAATACGTTTATATCTATGTGTGTGTGTGCGCATATATATATATATATATATATATATATATATATATTTCTCCGCCGAAATCACTTTTAAACCCATTTCCACCTTTTTTCCCTTCTCTTCCTCTTACTTTTTTTTCAAGTTTTTTTACGTTTTTCTCCTTTTCGCCTCTTTTCTGGGCGTATTATTCTTCTTTTTCTTCTTTTTTTTCGTCTAATGCATACCCCATCAGTGCAGCAATGCTTATTCAATACCGCCAGCAGATGGAGACACTGGGGGATAATTTTCTAAGCATTTATACTGATTTTTCCTGTCTGAATTTGTCGCACAGAAAGTTGCAGGCCAAATATGTGTGACATTTCTGCGACTTTAGCTTCTAGAGCATTTTTACAACATTATACATAGGTGCTGAATACATAAAAAGCGACTGTTCAGCGACAGACAAGTCGCATCGGCTGAAAGTAGGCCAGAATGTCAGTCCATGTTGGAGCAGGTTTAGATACAGTCTAAAGCATAGATCTCAAAGTCTGTGCACAGAATTTAGCAAGGGCCTCGCACCTTCTGATGCATCAGGTAGGTGCACAATAGCATAGCCTAACCCTCTGTACTTTGGTCTATATTGATGCGGGACATAGACAGCCAGCTGATGACCAATCCATTAGTGCAATGGATGGCTGGAAGCATTTGTCTTTGCCTTTGCAATACCACAGAAGCAATGCATGGTCAATGTACAGCAATGACACACCTGTGTGAACAGCCAGGAGACCCCCCCCCCCCCCATGTTATGTTACATAGTTACATAGTTAGTACGGTCGAAAAAAGACATATGTCCATCAAGTTCAACCAGGGAATTAAGGGGTAGGGGTGTGGCGCGATATTGGGGAAGGGATGAGATTTTATATTTCTTCATAAGCATTAATCTTATTTTGTCAATTAGGAACATTCAGCACCCACCCGCTATCAAGGCAGCTGCCTATCATGTCATGCCCTACCTGCACAGGTGTGCTGGCTACTCAAATGATCCAATTAAGGAGGCCATTTAGTCAGCAGCAGCAGAAGTCCTGTGCCTGGACGCTCCAACAGGGGCCAGACACAAGCAGAAGCAGAAGCAGCAGAAGCAGCAGCAGCACCACCTTTTGTTTTTTGGCTGCAGCAGCAGCAAGGCCCACAGGGCTGGCTAGCTGGCTAGCCAGCAAGCAGGTAGCAATGAAAGTAGGAATCTTTCTTTTTAACCCTGTAAGGGGGTGGTGCACTGTACCCGAAGATACTGCCATATCGGGTCAATGCATAGGGCGACGGAAGCAAGCTTCGAAATCGGCCCCCGTTCTCAAAAATCCATTTAATATATGGTCCCCAGATAGGGGACGTATCAGATATTAAACTGATAAGAACAGATACTACACTTGATCTTAGCCAAAAGGCCGAGAAGCGATAACCGTGAAAGGGGCGGGCCCAACAAGGTCCCCTTCATGGGCACTATCACTGCTTGCTGTCAGGGAGGCTGCCAGACAATTTTCCATGCACACTCTGGGCTGGGGGGCAGTCAACCACCAGTACACACAGCAGAACCTAAACCCATACCATTATTGCTAAGCAGCAAGACAGGGGCCCATTGCACTCCCACGGGGCCTTTTTAAATGCAATCCATAACCCGGATTTGCCAGGAACCCTTCTTACTCCTCCTACTTGCATGTGACACTGGGCTTAGGATCTGCATAGGAAACACACACACAAGCACACACCTACCTTTGTTGCCTGCAGATGCCTCCTTGGCTGTCCCCAAACGGTATCAAACCAACACCCACGGGAAGCTGTAAGCATAGAGGACATGCCTGCACCCCATTGGACTTACCTGTGTGGGTTAAATCCGGGTTATTTGACAACCTATGGCGGTGATGGTTCTGCTCAGGCAGAGCAGTGCTGATGCTCCTCATAAAGCTGTCGCTGCTGTGAAGGTTCTAGGTGACATCACAAATCCCTATGGTTACATACACAACAAAGCTGGGTTGTTGTTGTTTACACTCTGCAAGGCCTGTGGAAGTGAGTGACATCATAGCACTGTAGTTCTGAGGGTTCAAGATGGATGCAACAATCTCCTGTTGCTTCTATGAAGGCCGTAATAGACGACATCACCAAACAGCTCCATAGTCACATACACAGCAAAGGAGAGATGTTGTTTACACCTAGTGATGTCAGTGGTATTGAGTGACATCACAGCACAGTGCTAAGGCTCCTGGGCCTGGACACAGCAGCGGCTGCAATATCTCAACGGAGAATACGTTTATATCTATGTGTGTGTGTGCGCATATATATATATATATATATATATATATATATATATATATATTTCTCCGCCGAAATCACTTTTAAACCCATTTCCACCTTTTTTTCCCTTCTCTTCCTCTTACTTTTTTTTCACGTTTTTTTACGTTTTTCTCCTTTTCGCCTCTTTTCTGGGCGTATTATTCTTCTTTTTCTTCTTTTTTTTCGTCTAATGCATACCCCATCAGTGCAGCAATGCTTATTCAATACCGCCAGCAGATGGAGACACTGGGGGATAATTTTCTAAGGATTTATACTGATTTTTCCTGTCTGAATTTGTCGCACAGAAAGTTGCAGGCCAAATATGTGTGACATTTCTGCGACTTTAGCTTCTAGAGCATTTTTACAACATTATACATAGGTGCTGAATACATAAAAAGCGACTGTTCAGCGACAGACAAGTCGCATCGGCTGAAAGTAGGCCAGAATGTCAGTCCATGTTGGAGCAGGTTTAGATACAGTCTAAAGCATAGATCTCAAAGTCTGTGCACAGAATTTAGCAAGGGCCTCGCACCTTCTGATGCATCAGGTAGGTGCACAATAGCATAGCCTAACCCTCTGTACTTTGGTCTATATTGATGCGGGACATAGACAGCCAGCTGATGACCAATCCATTAGTGCAATGGATGGCTGGAAGCATTTGTCTTTGCCTTTGCAATACCACAGAAGCAATGCATGGTCAATGTACAGCAATGACACACCTGTGTGAACAGCCAGGAGACCCCCCCATGTTATGTTACATAGTTACATAGTTAGTACGGTCGAAAAAAGACATATGTCCATCAAGTTCAACCAGGGAATTAAGGGGTAGGGGTGTGGCGCGATATTGGGGAAGGGATGAGATTTTATATTTCTTCATAAGCATTAATCTTATTTTGTCAATTAGGAACATTCAGCACCCACCCGCTATCAAGGCAGCTGCCTATCATGTCATGCCCTACCTGCACAGGTGTGCTGGCTACTCAAATGATCCAATTAAGGAGGCCATTTAGTCAGCAGCAGCAGAAGTCCTGTGCCTGGACGCTCCAACAGGGGCCAGACACAAGCAGAAGCAGAAGCAGCAGAAGCAGCAGCAGCACCACCTTTTGTTTTTTGGCTGCAGCAGCAGCAAGGCCCACAGGGCTGGCTAGCTGGCTAGCCAGCAAGCAGGTAGCAATGAAAGTAGGAATCTTTCTTTTTAACCCTGTAAGGGGGTGGTGCACTGTACCCGAAGATACTGCCATATCGGGTCAATGCATAGGGCGACGGAAGCAAGCTTCGAAATCGGCCCCCGTTCTCAAAAATCCATTTAATATATGGTCCCCAGATAGGGGACGTATCAGATATTAAACTGATAAGAACAGATACTACACTTGATCTTAGCCAAAAGGCAGAGAAGCGATAACCGTGAAAGGGGCGGGCCCAACAAGGTCCCCTTCATGGGCACTATCACTGCTTGCTGTCAGGGAGGCTGCCAGACAATTTTCCATGCACACTCTGGGCTGGGGGGCAGTCAACCACCAGTACACACAGCAGAACCTAAACCCATACCATTATTGCTAAGCAGCAAGACAGGGGCCCATTGCACTCCCACGGGGCCTTTTTAAATGCAATCCATAACCCGGATTTGCCAGGAACCCTTCTTACTCCTCCTACTTGCATGTGACACTGGGCTTAGGATCTGCATAGGAAACACACACACAAGCACACACCTACCTTTGTTGCCTGCAGATGCCTCCTTGGCTGTCCCCAAACGGTATCAAACCAACACCCACGGGAAGCTGTAAGCATAGAGGACATGCCTGCACCCCATTGGACTTACCTGTGTGGGTTAAATCCGGGTTATTTGACAACCTATGGCGGTGATGGTTCTGCTCAGGCAGAGCAGTGCTGATGCTCCTCATAAAGCTGTCGCTGCTGTGAAGGTTCTAGGTGACATCACAAATCCCTATGGTTACATACACAACAAAGCTGGGTTGTTGTTGTTTACACTCTGCAAGGCCTGTGGAAGTGAGTGACATCATAGCACTGTAGTTCTGAGGGTTCAAGATGGATGCAACAATCTCCTGTTGCTTCTATGAAGGCCGTAATAGACGACATCACCAAACAGCTCCATAGTCACATACACAGCAAAGGAGAGATGTTGTTTACACCTAGTGATGTCAGTGGTATTGAGTGACATCACAGCACAGTGCTAAGGCTCCTGGGCCTGGACACAGCAGCGGCTGCAATATCTCAACGGAGAATACGTTTATATCTATGTGTGTGTGTGCGCATATATATATATATATATATATATATATATATATATATATATATATATATATATTTCTCCGCCGAAATCACTTTTAAACCCATTTCCACCTTTTTTTCCCTTCTCTTCCTCTTACTTTTTTTTCACGTTTTTTTACGTTTTTCTCCTTTTCGCCTCTTTTCTGGGCGTATTATTCTTCTTTTTCTTCTTTTTTTTCGTCTAATGCATACCCCATCAGTGCAGCAATGCTTATTCAATACCGCCAGCAGATGGAGACACTGGGGGATAATTTTCTAAGGATTTATACTGATTTTTCCTGTCTGAATTTGTCGCACAGAAAGTTGCAGGCCAAATATGTGTGACATTTCTGCGACTTTAGCTTCTAGAGCATTTTTACAACATTATACATAGGTGCTGAATACATAAAAAGCGACTGTTCAGCGACAGACAAGTCGCATCGGCTGAAAGTAGGCCAGAATGTCAGTCCATGTTGGAGCAGGTTTAGATACAGTCTAAAGCATAGATCTCAAAGTCTGTGCACAGAATTTAGCAAGGGCCTCGCACCTTCTGATGCATCAGGTAGGTGCACAATAGCATAGCCTAACCCTCTGTACTTTGGTCTATATTGATGCGGGACATAGACAGCCAGCTGATGACCAATCCATTAGTGCAATGGATGGCTGGAAGCATTTGTCTTTGCCTTTGCAATACCACAGAAGCAATGCATGGTCAATGTACAGCAATGACACACCTGTGTGAACAGCCAGGAGACCCCCCCATGTTATGTTACATAGTTACATAGTTAGTACGGTCGAAAAAAGACATATGTCCATCAAGTTCAACCAGGGAATTAAGGGGTAGGGGTGTGGCGCGATATTGGGGAAGGGATGAGATTTTATATTTCTTCATAAGCATTAATCTTATTTTGTCAATTAGGAACATTCAGCACCCACCCGCTATCAAGGCAGCTGCCTATCATGTCATGCCCTACCTGCACAGGTGTGCTGGCTACTCAAATGATCCAATTAAGGAGGCCATTTAGTCAGCAGCAGCAGAAGTCCTGTGCCTGGACGCTCCAACAGGGGCCAGACACAAGCAGAAGCAGAAGCAGCAGAAGCAGCAGCAGCACCACCTTTTGTTTTTTGGCTGCAGCAGCAGCAAGGCCCACAGGGCTGGCTAGCTGGCTAGCCAGCAAGCAGGTAGCAATGAAAGTAGGAATCTTTCTTTTTAACCCTGTAAGGGGGTGGTGCACTGTACCCGAAGATACTGCCATATCGGGTCAATGCATAGGGCGACGGAAGCAAGCTTCGAAATCGGCCCCCGTTCTCAAAAATCCATTTAATATATGGTCCCCAGATAGGGGACGTATCAGATATTAAACTGATAAGAACAGATACTACACTTGATCTTAGCCAAAAGGCCGAGAAGCGATAACCGTGAAAGGGGCGGGCCCAACAAGGTCCCCTTCATGGGCACTATCGCTGCTTGCTGTCAGGGAGGCTGCCAGACAATTTTCCATGCACACTCTGGGCTGGGGGGCAGTCAACCACCAGTACACACAGCAGAACCTAAACCCATACCATTATTGCTAAGCAGCAAGACAGGGGCCCATTGCACTCCCACGGGGCCTTTTTAAATGCAATCCATAACCCGGATTTGCCAGGAACCCTTCTTACTCCTCCTACTTGCATGTGACACTGGGCTTAGGATCTGCATAGGAAACACACACACAAGCACACACCTACCATTGTTGCCTGCAGATGCCTCCTTGGCTGTCCCCAAACGGTATCAAACCAACACCCACGGGAAGCTGTAAGCATAGAGGACATGCCTGCACCCCATTGGACTTACCTGTGTGGGTTAAATCCGGGTTATTTGACAACCTATGGCGGTGATGGTTCTGCTCAGGCAGAGCAGTGCTGATGCTCCTCATAAAGCTGTCGCTGCTGTGAAGGTTCTAGGTGACATCACAAATCCCTATGGTTACATACACAACAAAGCTGGGTTGTTGTTGTTTACACTCTGCAAGGCCTGTGGAAGTGAGTGACATCATAGCACTGTAGTTCTGAGGGTTCAAGATGGATGCAACAATCTCCTGTTGCTTCTATGAAGGCCGTAATAGACGACATCACCAAACAGCTCCATAGTCACATACACAGCAAAGGAGAGATGTTGTTTACACCTAGTGATGTCAGTGGTATTGAGTGACATCACAGCACAGTGCTAAGGCTCCTGGGCCTGGACACAGCAGCGGCTGCAATATCTCAACGGAGAATACGTTTATATCTATGTGTGTGTGTGCGCATATATATATATATATATATATATATATATATATATATATATATATTTCTCCGCCGAAATCACTTTTAAACCCATTTCCACCTTTTTTTCCCTTCTCTTCCTCTTACTTTTTTTTCACGTTTTTTTACGTTTTTCTCCTTTTCGCCTCTTTTCTGGGCGTATTATTCTTCTTTTTCTTCTTTTTTTTCGTCTAATGCATACCCCATCAGTGCAGCAATGCTTATTCAATACCGCCAGCAGATGGAGACACTGGGGGATAATTTTCTAAGGATTTATACTGATTTTTCCTGTCTGAATTTGTCGCACAGAAAGTTGCAGGCCAAATATGTGTGACATTTCTGCGACTTTAGCTTCTAGAGCATTTTTACAACATTATACATAGGTGCTGAATACATAAAAAGCGACTGTTCAGCGACAGACAAGTCGCATCGGCTGAAAGTAGGCCAGAATGTCAGTCCATGTTGGAGCAGGTTTAGATACAGTCTAAAGCATAGATCTCAAAGTCTGTGCACAGAATTTAGCAAGGGCCTCGCACCTTCTGATGCATCAGGTAGGTGCACAATAGCATAGCCTAACCCTCTGTACTTTGGTCTATATTGATGCGGGACATAGACAGCCAGCTGATGACCAATCCATTAGTGCAATGGATGGCGGAAGCATTTGTCTTTGCCTTTGCAATACCACAGAAGCAATGCATGGTCAATGTACAGCAATGACACACCTGTGTGAACAGCCAGGAGACCCCCCCCCCCCCCCCCATGTTATGTTACATAGTTACATAGTTAGTACGGTCGAAAAAAGACATATGTCCATCAAGTTCAACCAGGGAATTAAGGGGTAGGGGTGTGGCGCGATATTGGGGAAGGGATGAGATTTTATATTTCTTCATAAGCATTAATCTTATTTTGTCAATTAGGAACATTCAGCACCCACCCGCTATCAAGGCAGCTGCCTATCATGTCATGCCCTACCTGCACAGGTGTGCTGGCTACTCAAATGATCCAATTAAGGAGGCCATTAAGTCAGCAGCAGCAGAAGTCCTGTGCCTGGACGCTCCAACAGGGGCCAGACACAAGCAGAAGCAGAAGCAGCAGAAGCAGCAGCAGCACCACCTTTTGTTTTTTGGCTGCAGCAGCAGCAAGGCCCACAGGGCTGGCTAGCTGGCTAGCCAGCAAGCAGGTAGCAATGAAAGTAGGAATCTTTCTTTTTCACCCTGTAAGGGGGTGGTGCACTGTACCCGAAGATACTGCCATATCGGGTCAATGCATAGGGCGACGGAAGCAAGCTTCGAAATCGGCCCCCGTTCTCAAAAATCCATTTAATATATGGTCCCCAGATAGGGGACGTATCAGATATTAAACTGATAAGAACAGATTTTTTTTTTTTTTTTTTTTTTTTTTTTTTTTTTTTTAAACCTTCAGGTTTGGACATTAAAACATCAAAATCCAACTCCATACTTCGTCACTTAGACTTTCTGAAGTAAAGTCCAACTCATCATTAGGTCTTTCTTTTTATTTTCAATTTCAAACAAACATAAATACCATCACCAATTACAAACTTACAAGATATCTCCATTTCAAAAACTTCCATATCCCCTCAGCATCCTTATCCCCCAAATTCTTCCTATCACACAAATAAACAACATATAACCTATCTAGAATCAACTTAATACAACCCTCCACCGACACGTTTTTTCTTTTGAATACACATAAATTCCTAACATCCCAAAGTACTTCTTTAATAATGGCAAGCAACACAAAAAAAAACCCTTTCCTTATCTCTCCCTACCATACTAAGTCCAAACATAACCACATCATACGACATATACCTTATACCAGTCAATTCTTTAAACAGCAAACTCATCCCTTTCCACACACCTTGCGCCATTTCACAATTCCAAAATACATGCATCACACTCTCAATCCCATCACACCCATCTCTTGGACACCTCTCATACCTTCCAATCCCTCTATTTCTTTGAAATTCTCTTACCGGTAACGCACCATGCAAACTCTGCCATACTATCTCACGTTGTCTATTTGTTACTCCAACAGTCATTATACTCTTCCACACTCTCCCCACATCTACAGCTCTCACCATATTAATTGAACATTCAACTTCCTCTTTTTTAATGTACCCAATCATACTCTTTTTACTCACAAACACTTCTGGACCCACACCAATCAACCTATAATTCTCCAAAAATTTCACCACATATACATACCAACTAGGACACACAAAAGCATAAGGCACTCTCAAATCTCTTTCCAACCAACCCAATTTACATAACACACTGCCACCCAAATATCTCACCATACATGCACAACTCTTTTCACCTCCCATCATTCTTTTCAAAGCAAAAACAATATTCACACCCAGATACACATCAACATTCGGAAAGTCCATTCCTCCATTTTTACCATCTTTCATTACAATCTCTCTCTTAACTCTTTCCATCTTTGTACCCCACAAAAACACAAATAACATTCTTTTCACCTTTCGCAAAACCATATAACTTGGCGGAAACACAACAGCAACATATAACAGTATTGGCAAAATCACACTCTTCACTATCATAACCTTACCAACCATTGACAACTCTCTCAACCTCCAAAAATTCAATTTCTTTTGCACTCTCTTCCCCACATCCTCCCAACTATTTCTACCATCCAACCGTTCATCCATCTTCACCCCCAACACCTGAATAGGCCCTTCCACCCCTTCCATACCAACATCCTCACTCTGAGTCACACCACCAAAACATTTATATTCACTCTTTCCCCAATTGACCTTAAAACCAGACGCACCACAAAACAGACTTACCAATAACTTGGATCTTCTTACAGCCGCAACAGATTCACTTACCACACATACATCATCCATATAAGCCAACACTTTAACCTCTTTACCACGACCCCCCGGAACTCTCACACCTCTCACACATTTATCCTTACGCAATAATTCTAATAATGGTTCCATAGCACAAATAAAAGCAATAGGTGACAAGGGACATCCCTGTCTCACCCCTGAACATACTTTAATCTCCTCAGTCATCCATCCATTAATCAGAATCTTACTATACACTTCCTTATACAACATTCTCACAATATTCACAAAATCACCTGGAAACCCCATTTTAACTAGCACCTTAAACAAAAACCCATGCGACAAACGGTCAAAAGCTTTTTCAAAATCAATTGACAACACACGAACCACCTGCTTTCTACACATACCATCCCACAATATATCTCTCAACAAACACAAATTCTCACTAATTCTTCTTCCTGGCACACCACACACTTGCTCCTCCCCAATCACTTGCTCTATCACGTCCCTCATTCTATTTGTAATCAGCTTTGCAAATATTTTATAATCCACATTCAACAAAGTTATCGGCCTCCAATTCCTTACATCATTCACATCCCCTTTCTTATAAATCAAAACCACTATCCCACTCTTCATACTTTCCACCAATCTTCCATTAGCCCACATATACTTAAAGATACTCTCCATATCATCCTTCAGTACATCCCACAATTTCACATAAAACTCAGCCGGCAACCCATCCTCTCCAGGAGTCTTATTTTTAGCCATACTATCAACCGTCCTTTTAATTTCTTCCATTCCAATCTCTCTCATTAAACTCTCATACTCATTACAATCTACCTTCTTATCAATCACTTCCAGCACTTCCTCAGCCAAACCCCTATCACACTGTTTCACTGCATATAAGTCCTCATAAAACTCTTTCACCACATTCAGTACAGCTTTGCCTCTCACCAAACCACCATCCTTATCATACACACTCACTAAATCATCCTTTCTCCCAATCACTTTCTTAAAAAAAAATCTTGAACACTTTTCATCCTTCTCCAATTTGTCCACTTTTGCTCGGTACATTAACTCTTTTCCTCTTTCATTCAACCAATCCTTTATATCTCTTTTCACAGCATCAATCTTACCATCCACTCTCCATCCCTTCTTTTTCAACTTAATGAGAAACCCCAACCTTTTATTCAGCCATTCATACTTCTTTCTTTCCCTAGCTTTCCTTTTATAACCTTCCCTCTTGAAAAAAACCTTAGTTCTTTCTTTAACCCACTCCCACCAACACAATAAATCCAAAAATTCTTTTTTCTTCTCACACCATAACTTATACTTCTTAATATACCTATCATATACCTCCTTTTCATCCAACAGTTTCACATTAAGCTTCCAGTAACCCCTCCCACTTATGCAAATCTCATCCAACACCAAACCACAACTCACACGCTCATGATCAGAATAAATCACTCTCTCTTGCTTATACCACATACATCCTATCATTTTGGACACAAAACACATATCTAATCTTGACTCACTCCTTCCACTCTCAGCATGATATGTTGCTAACACAGGATTCACACCACACACTTCAACCACATCTCTTAACTTGAAATCACTCACCATACTCTTAAGCATATTTCCAGAAACATCCGCATCCCTCCCAATCTCACAGTTGAAATCACCTACTAACAACACTGGTTCCTTCCCAGACAAAAACCCCTTAATTATTTCAAACAAACCCACCCTCTCCTCCTTATTCACAGGTGCATAAACATTAATTAACTTAAACTTAAACCCATGTAACCCAACCTCCACCAACACACACCTTCCTTCCCTTAACACCATTTGACTACAAACTTTAAACTTATTATTCCTAAACAAAACCCCAACTCCATCATTTCTATTTACATTAGAGCAAGACCACACTGCTGGTCCATATCTCCACTCCTCCTTTTTTGGAGGAAAATCCAATCCACATTCCTGTAGACAAATTATGTCATTATTAGTTCCTGCCAATTCCTCCAGAATGGCCGCTCTTCTATTCTTATTTTTAAAGACTCTAACATTTGACAAACTAACCGAAAAAGACATATCAAATCAAATAACAACCCATAGGAAGAAAAAACCTAGAAGAGAGTTAATGAACTTTACGGCTCAGTGTCGAGGGAGAAGTTTCTTCTCCAATGCATTTATCCATTTCACCCTCAGATATTGCGGCAAAACGATTACTCGTCTCCACCACCGTCTGCTCCATCTTTTCACCACTGGCACCTCTCGCCGCCTTCCGTGGGGGACGAAAAAGATCTTCCTCTCTCTCTTTAGCACTTTCCTCTTCTGAATTCGACCATTCAACTTTTTGAGTGCCAGACACCTGAGGACTAGGCACCTCTTCAATTCTCACCTCCTCCTCCATCTCCTCTTCAATCTCCTCCTGCACCTTCTCTTCCACCACCGTTGCTTTCTCAATAATGCTAGCAATCACACTCTTTTCTGCCATGTCTGCCTTTGCCTTTTCCCTTTTTTTAATTGCCAAATCTTTTCTGGCCTCTTTCTCCTTCTCCCTCTTAGCCACCTCCGGACAATTTCTATACACATGTCCAACAAGGCCACAAAGATCACAAGTTCTGGGCTGTGGACAAGCTCCCGCCTCATGCCCTGGCATTTTACAATTTCGGCACTTCTTATTACCTGGACAAGCCTCTTTAACATGTCCAAACAGCAAACAATCACGGCAAAACAATGGCTGGCCATAATAATAGACATAACCCCGGTTTCCAGCGATTGAAAAATTGGCCGGTGGGTGTTTCACTCCACCAATGCTCCCAGGATCCAGCTTCAGTTTTACAAAGAACTTCCATGTGCCATTAAACACACCCAAACTACTAGTTTGCTTCACTCCCCCTTGGACACTTTCACAGTAGATACTTAGAAAGTTCTTAATCATATCCGGGTCTAAGAACGGATTGTACATATGTACAAACAGAGTCTTCACTCCCATCTCAAACAGAGGAAAAAACTTTACATTTTCCAAGACAGGGTTATTGGCATTTCTTTTCAAACATTCATAGAAGTTCTGGCAATCAGCTTCATAGATGAAGGACACATCATATATTCCTTGCTTCCTATTCTCTTGCACACAGAACAAACTATCCATGCCAAAACCGCCCAATTTCTCCACAAGTTCATGTCCAATGTACTCAATCCGATTCTTACCCCGGTCAGAAGTTTCCACCACAAAACGTACAGTCTTCTCAATCGCAGGGAGGTATTCCTTTCCAGCCATTGTTCTTCTCTTGTCTGTCGATTCCACAGTAAGATCACCACTCCGGATTCCTGCTCAGCAGATCACCCGCACCCCTGACCCAGACCAAGTTTACACTTGATCGGAGCCAAAAGGCCGAGAAGCGATAACCGTGAAAGGGGCGGGCCCAACAAGGTCCCCTTCATGGGCACTATCACTGCTTGCTGTCAGGGAGGCTGCCAGACAATTTTCCATGCACACTCTGGGCTGGGGGGCAGTCAACCACCAGTACACACAGCAGAACCTAAACCCATACCATTATTGCTAAGCAGCAAGACAGGGGCCCATTGCACTCCCACGGGGCCTTTTTAAATGCAATCCATAACCCGGATTTGCCAGGAACCCTTCTTACTCCTCCTACTTGCATGTGACACTGGGCTTAGGATCTGCATAGGAAACACACACACAAGCACACACCTACCTTTGTTGCCTGCAGATGCCTCCTTGGCTGTCCCCAAACGGTATCAAACCAACACCCACGGGAAGCTGTAAGCATAGAGGACATGCCTGCACCCCATTGGACTTACCTGTGTGGGTTAAATCCGGGTTATTTGACAACCTATGGCGGTGATGGTTCTGCTCAGGCAGAGCAGTGCTGATGCTCCTCATAAAGCTGTCGCTGCTGTGAAGGTTCTAGGTGACATCACAAATCCCTATGGTTACATACACAACAAAGCTGGGTTGTTGTTGTTTACACTCTGCAAGGCCTGTGGAAGTGAGTGACATCATAGCACTGTAGTTCTGAGGGTTCAAGATGGATGCAACAATCTCCTGTTGCTTCTATGAAGGCCATAATAGACGACATCACCAAACAGCTCCATAGTCACATACACAGCAAAGGAGAGATGTTGTTTACACCTAGTGATGTCAGTGGTATTGAGTGACATCACAGCACAGTGCTAAGGCTCCTGGGCCTGGACACAGCAGCGGCTGCAATATCTCAACGGAGAATATGTTTATATCTATGTGTGTGTGTGCGCATATATATATATATATATATATATATATATATATATATATATATTTCTCCGCCGAAATCACTTTTAAACCCATTTCCACCTTTTTTTCCCTTCTCTTCCTCTTACTTTTTTTTCACGTTTTTTTACGTTTTTCTCCTTTTCGCCTCTTTTCTGGGCGTATTATTCTTCTTTTTCTTCTTTTTTTTCGTCTAATGCATACCCCATCAGTGCAGCAATGCTTATTCAATACCGCCAGCAGATGGAGACACTGGGGGATAATTTTCTAAGGATTTATACTGATTTTTCCTGTCTGAATTTGTCGCACAGAAAGTTGCAGGCCAAATATGTGTGACATTTCTGCGACTTTAGCTTCTAGAGCATTTTTACAACATTATACATAGGTGCTGAATACATAAAAAGCGACTGTTCAGCGACAGACAAGTCGCATCGGCTGAAAGTAGGCCAGAATGTCAGTCCATGTTGGAGCAGGTTTAGATACAGTCTAAAGCATAGATCTCAAAGTCTGTGCACAGAATTTAGCAAGGGCCTCGCACCTTCTGATGCATCAGGTAGGTGCACAATAGCATAGCCTAACCCTCTGTACTTTGGTCTATATTGATGCAGGACATAGACAGCCAGCTGATGACCAATCCATTAGTGCAATGGATGGCTGGAAGCATTTGTCTTTGCCTTTGCAATACCACAGAAGCAATGCATGGTCAATGTACAGCAATGACACACCTGTGTGAACAGCCAGGAGACCCCCCCCCCCCCCCCCCCCCCATGTTATGTTACATAGTTACATAGTTAGTACGGTCGAAAAAAGACATATGTCCATCAAGTTCAACCAGGGAATTAAGGGGTAGGGGTGTGGCGCGATATTGGGGAAGGGATGAGATTTTATATTTCTTCATAAGCATTAATCTTATTTTGTCAATTAGGAACATTCAGCACCCACCCGCTATCAAGGCAGCTGCCTATCATGTCATGCCCTACCTGCACAGGTGTGCTGGCTACTCAAATGATCCAATTAAGGAGGCCATTTAGTCAGCAGCAGCAGAAGTCCTGTGCCTGGACGCTCCAACAGGGGCCAGACACAAGCAGAAGCAGAAGCAGCAGAAGCAGCAGCAGCACCACCTTTTGTTTTTTGGCTGCAGCAGCAGCAAGGCCCACAGGGCTGGCTAGCTGGCTAGCCAGCAAGCAGGTAGCAATGAAAGTAGGAATCTTTCTTTTTAACCCTGTAAGGGGGTGGTGCACTGTACCCGAAGATACTGCCATATCGGGTCAATGCATAGGGCGACGGAAGCAAGCTTCGAAATCGGCCCCCGTTCTCAAAAATCCATTTAATATATGGTCCCCAGATAGGGGACGTATCAGATATTAAACTGATAAGAACAGATACTACACTTGATCTTAGCCAAAAGGCCGAGAAGCGATAACCGTGAAAGGGGCGGGCCCAACAAGGTCCCCTTCATGGGCACCATCACTGCTTGCTGTCAGGGAGGCTGCCAGACAATTTTCCATGCACACTCTGGGCTGGGGGGCAGTCAACCACCAGTACACACAGCAGAACCTAAACCCATACCATTATTGCTAAGCAGCAAGACAGGGGCCCATTGCACTCCCACGGGGCCTTTTTAAATGCAATCCATAACCCGGATTTGCCAGGAACCCTTCTTACTCCTCCTACTTGCATGTGACACTGGGCTTAGGATCTGCATAGGAAACACACACACAAGCACACACCTACCTTTGTTGCCTGCAGATGCCTCCTTGGCTGTCCCCAAACGGTATCAAACCAACACCCACGGGAAGCTGTAAGCATAGAGGACATGCCTGCACCCCATTGGACTTACCTGTGTGGGTTAAATCCGGGTTATTTGACAACCTATGGCGGTGATGGTTCTGCTCAGGCAGAGCAGTGCTGATGCTCCTCATAAAGCTGTCGCTGCTGTGAAGGTTCTAGGTGACATCACAAATCCCTATGGTTACATACACAACAAAGCTGGGTTGTTGTTGTTTACACTCTGCAAGGCCTGTGGAAGTGAGTGAAATCATAGCACTGTAGTTCTGAGGGTTCAAGATGGATGCAACAATCTCCTGTTGCTTCTATGAAGGCCGTAATAGACGACATCACCAAACAGCTCCATAGTCACATACACAGCAAAGGAGAGATGTTGTTTACACCTAGTGATGTCAGTGGTATTGAGTGACATCACAGCACAGTGCTAAGGCTCCTGGGCCTGGACACAGCAGCGGCTGCAAGATCTCAACGGAGAATACGTTTATATCTATGTGTGTGTGTGCGCATATATATATATATATATATATATATATATATATATATATATATATATATATATATTTCTCCGCCGAAATCACTTTTAAACCCATTTCCACCTTTTTTTCCCTTCTCTTCCTCTTACTTTTTTTTCACGTTTTTTTACGTTTTTCTCCTTTTCGCCTCTTTTCTGGGCGTATTATTCTTCTTTTTCTTCTTTTTTTTCGTCTAATGCATACCCCATCAGTGCAGCAATGCTTATTCAATACCGCCAGCAGATGGAGACACTGGGGGATAATTTTCTAAGGATTTATACTGATTTTTCCTGTCTGAATTTGTCGCACAGAAAGTTGCAGGCCAAATATGTGTGACATTTCTGCGACTTTAGCTTCTAGAGCATTTTTACAACATTATACATAGGTGCTGAATACATAAAAAGCGACTGTTCAGCGACAGACAAGTCGCATCGGCTGAAAGTAGGCCAGAATGTCAGTCCATGTTGGAGCAGGTTTAGATACAGTCTAAAGCATAGATCTCAAAGTCTGTGCACAGAATTTAGCAAGGGCCTCGCACCTTCTGATGCATCAGGTAGGTGCACAATAGCATAGCCTAACCCTCTGTACTTTGGTCTATATTGATGCGGGACATAGACAGCCAGCTGATGACCAATCCATTAGTGCAATGGATGGCTGGAAGCATTTGTCTTTGCCTTTGCAATACCACAGAAGCAATGCATGGTCAATGTACAGCAATGACACACCTGTGTGAACAGCCAGGAGACCCCCCCCCCCCCATGTTATGTTACATAGTTACATAGTTAGTACGGTCGAAAAAAGACATATGTCCATCAAGTTCAACCAGGGAATTAAGGGGTAGGGGTGTGGCGCGATATTGGGGAAGGGATGAGATTTTATATTTCTTCATAAGCATTAATCTTATTTTGTCAATTAGGAACATTCAGCACCCACCCGCTATCAAGGCAGCTGCCTATCATGTCATGCCCTACCTGCACAGGTGTGCTGGCTACTCAAATGATCCAATTAAGGAGGCCATTTAGTCAGCAGCAGCAGAAGTCCTGTGCCTGGACGCTCCAACAGGGGCCAGACACAAGCAGAAGCAGAAGCAGCAGAAGCAGCAGCAGCACCACCTTTTGTTTTTTGGCTGCAGCAGCAGCAAGGCCCACAGGGCTGGCTAGCTGGCTAGCCAGCAAGCAGGTAGCAATGAAAGTAGGAATCTTTCTTTTTAACCCTGTAAGGGGGTGGTGCACTGTACCCGAAGATACTGCCATATCGGGTCAATGCATAGGGCGACGGAAGCAAGCTTCGAAATCGGCCCCCGTTCTCAAAAATCCATTTAATATATGGTCCCCAGATAGGGGACGTATCAGATATTAAACTGATAAGAACAGATACTACACTTGATCTTAGCCAAAAGGCCGAGAAGCGATAACCGTGAAAGGGGCGGGCCCAACAAGGTCCCCTTCATGGGCACTATCACTGCTTGCTGTCAGGGAGGCTGCCAGACAATTTTCCATGCACACTCTGGGCTGGGGGGCAGTCAACCACCAGTACACACAGCAGAACCTAAACCCATACCATTATTGCTAAGCAGCAAGACAGGGGCCCATTGCACTCCCACGGGGCCTTTTTAAATGCAATCCATAACCCGGATTTGCCAGGAACCCTTCTTACTCCTCCTACTTGCATGTGACACTGGGCTTAGGATCTGCATAGGAAACACACACACAAGCACACACCTACCTTTGTTGCCTGCAGATGCCTCCTTGGCTGTCCCCAAACGGTATCAAACCAACACCCACGGGAAGCTGTAAGCATAGAGGACATGCCTGCACCCCATTGGACTTACCTGTGTGGGTTAAATCCGGGTTATTTGACAACCTATGGCGGTGATGGTTCTGCTCAGGCAGAGCAGTGCTGATGCTCCTCATAAAGCTGTCGCTGCTGTGAAGGTTCTAGGTGACATCACAAATCCCTATGGTTACATACACAACAAAGCTGGGTTGTTGTTGTTTACACTCTGCAAGGCCTGTGGAAGTGAGTGACATCATAGCACTGTAGTTCTGAGGGTTCAAGATGGATGCAACAATCTCCTGTTGCTTCTATGAAGGCCGTAATAGACGACATCACCAAACAGCTCCATAGTCACATACACAGCAAAGGAGAGATGTTGTTTACACCTAGTGATGTCAGTGGTATTGAGTGACATCACAGCACAGTGCTAAGGCTCCTGGGCCTGGACACAGCAGCGGCTGCAATATCTCAACGGAGAATACGTTTATATCTATGTGTGTGTGTGCGCATATATATATATATATATATATATATATATATATATATATATTTCTCCGCCGAAATCACTTTTAAACCCATTTCCACCTTTTTTTCTCTTCTCTTCCTCTTACTTTTTTTTCACGTTTTTTTACGTTTTTCTCCTTTTCGCCTCTTTTCTGGGCGTATTATTCTTCTTTTTCTTCTTTTTTTTCGTCTAATGCATACCCCATCAGTGCAGCAATGCTTATTCAATACCGCCAGCAGATGGAGACACTGGGGGATAATTTTCTAAGGATTTATACTGATTTTTCCTGTCTGAATTTGTCGCACAGAAAGTTGCAGGCCAAATATGTGTGACATTTCTGCGACTTTAGCTTCTAGAGCATTTTTACAACATTATACATAGGTGCTGAATACATAAAAAGCGACTGTTCAGCGACAGACAAGTCGCATCGGCTGAAAGTAGGCCAGAATGTCAGTCCATGTTGGAGCAGGTTTAGATACAGTCTAAAGCATAGATCTCAAAGTCTGTGCACAGAATTTAGCAAGGGCCTCGCACCTTCTGATGCATCAGGTAGGTGCACAATAGCATAGCCTAACCCTCTGTACTTTGGTCTATATTGATGCGGGACATAGACAGCCAGCTGATGACCAATCCATTAGTGCAATGGATGGCTGGAAGCATTTGTCTTTGCCTTTGCAATACCACAGAAGCAATGCATGGTCAATGTACAGCAATGACACACCTGTGTGAACAGCCAGGAGACCCCCCCCCCCCCCATGTTATGTTACATAGTTACATAGTTAGTACGGTCGAAAAAAGACATATGTCCATCAAGTTCAACCAGGGAATTAAGGGGTAGGGGTGTGGCGCGATATTGGGGAAGGGATGAGATTTTATATTTCTTCATAAGCATTAATCTTATTTTGTCAATTAGGAACATTCAGCACCCACCCGCTATCAAGGCAGCTGCCTATCATGTCATGCCCTACCTGCACAGGTGTGCTGGCTACTCAAATGATCCAATTAAGGAGGCCATTTAGTCAGCAGCAGCAGAAGTCCTGTGCCTGGACGCTCCAACAGGGGCCAGACACAAGCAGAAGCAGAAGCAGCAGAAGCAGCAGCAGCACCACCTTTTGTTTTTTGGCTGCAGCAGCAGCAAGGCCCACAGGGCTGGCTAGCTGGCTAGCCAGCAAGCAGGTAGCAATGAAAGTAGGAATCTTTCTTTTTAACCCTGTAAGGGGGTGGTGCACTGTACCCGAAGATACTGCCATATCGGGTCAATGCATAGGGCGACGGAAGCAAGCTTCGAAATCGGCCCCCGTTCTCAAAAATCCATTTAATATATGGTCCCCAGATAGGGGACGTATCAGATATTAAACTGATAAGAACAGATACTACACTTGATCTTAGCCAAAAGGCCGAGAAGCGATAACCGTGAAAGGGGCGGGCCCAACAAGGTCCCCTTCATGGGCACTATCACTGCTTGCTGTCAGGGAGGCTGCCAGACAATTTTCCATGCACACTCTGGGCTGGGGGGCAGTCAACCACCAGTACACACAGCAGAACCTAAACCCATACCATTATTGCTAAGCAGCAAGACAGGGGCCCATTGCACTCCCACGGGGCCTTTTTAAATGCAATCCATAACCCGGATTTGCCAGGAACCCTTCTTACTCCTCCTACTTGCATGTGACACTGGGCTTAGGATCTGCATAGGAAACACACACACAAGCACACACCTACCTTTGTTGCCTGCAGATGCCTCCTTGGCTGTCCCCAAACGGTATCAAACCAACACCCACGGGAAGCTGTAAGCATAGAGGACATGCCTGCACCCCATTGGACTTACCTGTGTGGGTTAAATCCGGGTTATTTGACAACCTATGGCGGTGATGGTTCTGCTCAGGCAGAGCAGTGCTGATGCTCCTCATAAAGCTGTCGCTGCTGTGAAGGTTCTAGGTGACATCACAAATCCCTATGGTTACATACACAACAAAGCTGGGTTGTTGTTGTTTACACTCTGCAAGGCCTGTGGAAGTGAGTGACATCATAGCACTGTAGTTCTGAGGGTTCAAGATGGATGCAACAATCTCCTGTTGCTTCTATGAAGGCCGTAATAGACGACATCACCAAACAGCTCCATAGTCACATACACAGCAAAGGAGAGATGTTGTTTACACCTAGTGATGTCAGTGGTATTGAGTGACATCACAGCACAGTGCTAAGGCTCCTGGGCCTGGACACAGCAGCGGCTGCAATATCTCAACGGAGAATACGTTTATATCTATGTGTGTGTGTGCGCATATATATATATATATATATATATATATATATATATATATATATTTCTCCGCCGAAATCACTTTTAAACCCATTTCCACCTTTTTTTCTCTTCTCTTCCTCTTACTTTTTTTTCACGTTTTTTTACGTTTTTCTCCTTTTCGCCTCTTTTCTGGGCGTATTATTCTTCTTTTTCTTCTTTTTTTTCGTCTAATGCATACCCCATCAGTGCAGCAATGCTTATTCAATACCGCCAGCAGATGGAGACACTGGGGGATAATTTTCTAAGGATTTATACTGATTTTTCCTGTCTGAATTTGTCGCACAGAAAGTTGCAGGCCAAATATGTGTGACATTTCTGCGACTTTAGCTTCTAGAGCATTTTTACAACATTATACATAGGTGCTGAATACATAAAAAGCGACTGTTCAGCGACAGACAAGTCGCATCGGCTGAAAGTAGGCCAGAATGTCAGTCCATGTTGGAGCAGGTTTAGATACAGTCTAAAGCATAGATCTCAAAGTCTGTGCACAGAATTTAGCAAGGGCCTCGCACCTTCTGATGCATCAGGTAGGTGCACAATAGCATAGCCTAACCCTCTGTACTTTGGTCTATATTGATGCGGGACATAGACAGCCAGCTGATGACCAATCCATTAGTGCAATGGATGGCTGGAAGCATTTGTCTTTGCCTTTGCAATACCACAGAAGCAATGCATGGTCAATGTACAGCAATGACACACCTGTGTGAACAGCCAGGAGACCCCCCCCCCCCCCCCCCCATGTTATGTTACATAGTTACATAGTTAGTACGGTCGAAAAAAGACATATGTCCATCAAGTTCAACCAGGGAATTAAGGGGTAGGGGTGTGGCGCGATATTGGGGAAGGGATGAGATTTTATATTTCTTCATAAGCATTAATCTTATTTTGTCAATTAGGAACATTCAGCACCCACCCGCTATCAAGGCAGCTGCCTATCATGTCATGCCCTACCTGCACAGGTGTGCTGGCTACTCAAATGATCCAATTAAGGAGGCCATTTAGTCAGCAGCAGCAGAAGTCCTGTGCCTGGACGCTCCAACAGGGGCCAGACACAAGCAGAAGCAGAAGCAGCAGAAGCAGCAGCAGCACCACCTTTTGTTTTTTGGCTGCAGCAGCAGCAAGGCCCACAGGGCTGGCTAGCTGGCTATCCAGCAAGCAGGTAGCAATGAAAGTAGGAATCTTTCTTTTTAACCCTGTAAGGGGGTGGTGCACTGTACCCGAAGATACTGCCATATCGGGTCAATGCATAGGGCGACGGAAGCAAGCTTCGAAATCGGCCCCCGTTCTCAAAAATCCATTTAATATATGGTCCCCAGATAGGGGACGTATCAGATATTAAACTGATAAGAACAGATACTACACTTGATCTTAGCCAAAAGGCCGAGAAGCGATAACCGTGAAAGGGGCGGGCCCAACAAGGTCCCCTTCATGGGCACTATCACTGCTTGCTGTCAGGGAGGCTGCCAGACAATTTTCCATGCACACTCTGGGCTGGGGGGCAGTCAACCACCAGTACACACAGCAGAACCTAAACCCATACCATTATTGCTAAGCAGCAAGACAGGGGCCCATTGCACTCCCACGGGGCCTTTTTAAATGCAATCCATAACCCGGATTTGCCAGGAACCCTTCTTACTCCTCCTACTTGCATGTGACACTGGGCTTAGGATCTGCATAGGAAACACACACACAAGCACACACCTACCTTTGTTGCCTGCAGATGCCTCCTTGGCTGTCCCCAAACGGTATCAAACCAACACCCACGGGAAGCTGTAAGCATAGAGGACATGCCTGCACCCCATTGGACTTACCTGTGTGGGTTAAATCCGGGTTATTTGACAACCTATGGCGGTGATGGTTCTGCTCAGGCAGAGCAGTGCTGATGCTCCTCATAAAGCTGTCGCTGCTGTGAAGGTTCTAGGTGACATCACAAATCCCTATGGTTACATACACAACAAAGCTGGGTTGTTGTTGTTTACACTCTGCAAGGCCTGTGGAAGTGAGTGACATCATAGCACTGTAGTTCTGAGGGTTCAAGATGGATGCAACAATCTCCTGTTGCTTCTATGAAGGCCGTAATAGACGACATCACCAAACAGCTCCATAGTCACATACACAGCAAAGGAGAGATGTTGTTTACACCTAGTGATGTCAGTGGTATTGAGTGACATCACAGCACAGTGCTAAGGCTCCTGGGCCTGGACACAGCAGCGGCTGCAATATCTCAACGGAGAATACGTTTATATCTATGTGTGTGTGTGCGCATATATATATATATATATATATATATATATATATATATATATATATATATATTTCTCCGCCGAAATCACTTTTAAACCCATTTCCACCTTTTTTTCCCTTCTCTTCCTCTTACTTTTTTTTCACGTTTTTTTACGTTTTTCTCCTTTTCGCCTCTTTTCTGGGCGTATTATTCTTCTTTTTCTTCTTTTTTTTCGTCTAATGCATACCCCATCAGTGCAGCAATGCTTATTCAATACCGCCAGCAGATGGAGACACTGGGGGATAATTTTCTAAGGATTTATACTGATTTTTCCTGTCTGAATTTGTCGCACAGAAAGTTGCAGGCCAAATATGTGTGACATTTCTGCGACTTTAGCTTCTAGAGCATTTTTACAACATTATACATAGGTGCTGAATACATAAAAAGCGACTGTTCAGCGACAGACAAGTCGCATCGGCTGAAAGTAGGCCAGAATGTCAGTCCATGTTGGAGCAGGTTTAGATACAGTCTAAAGCATAGATCTCAAAGTCTGTGCACAGAATTTAGCAAGGGCCTCGCACCTTCTGATGCATCAGGTAGGTGCACAATAGCATAGCCTAACCCTCTGTACTTTGGTCTATATTGATGCGGGACATAGACAGCCAGCTGATGACCAATCCATTAGTGCAATGGATGGCTGGAAGCATTTGTCTTTGCCTTTGCAATACCACAGAAGCAATGCATGGTCAATGTACAGCAATGACACACCTGTGTGAACAGCCAGGAGACCCCCCCCCCCCCCCCCCCCATGTTATGTTACATAGTTACATAGTTAGTACGGTCGAAAAAAGACATATGTCCATCAAGTTCAACCAGGGAATTAAGGGGTAGGGGTGTGGCGCGATATTGGGGAAGGGATGAGATTTTATATTTCTTCATAAGCATTAATCTTATTTTGTCAATTAGGAACATTCAGCACCCACCCGCTATCAAGGCAGCTGCCTATCATGTCATGCCCTACCTGCACAGGGGTGCTGGCTACTCAAATGATCCAATTAAGGAGGCCATTTAGTCAGCAGCAGCAGAAGTCCTGTGCCTGGACGCTCCAACAGGGGCCAGACACAAGCAGAAGCAGAAGCAGCAGCAGCACCACCTTTTGTTTTTTGGCTGCAGCAGCAGCAAGGCCCACAGGGCTGGCTAGCTGGCTAGCCAGCAAGCAGGTAGCAATGAAAGTAGGAATCTTTCTTTTTAACCCTGTAAGGGGGTGGTGCACTGTACCCGAAGATACTGCCATATCGGGTCAATGCATAGGGCGACGGAAGCAAGCTTCGAAATCGGCCCCCGTTCTCAAAAATCCATTTAATATATGGTCCCCAGATAGGGGACGTATCAGATATTAAACTGATAAGAACAGATTTTTTTTTTTTTTTTTTTTATCTAAAGCCGAGGAACGTGCTTTCGATTCACCCAAAGTGCAAGAAAAAGTGCAAACGTGTTACACTAAAAAAACGTGCACAAAGGATGCGGTCTATCGCAAGCCCTTCTCCGATAGGAGAGAGGCCCCCCAACAAACCTTACCCTTCGCCTCCGGACCAAAAGGTACCTGCGAGGTTCCAGGTTCGATGTCCCTTTTCGCCGAAGCTACTAGGAGACCACAAATGCTCCCGGCATCCCCCTTGGCGTTAGCCAAGGTATCTGCCCGCAGAGCCGATTACGGTAGGTACCCTGCGAAGCAGGAGTACCCGGGGTGTTTGCAGGGAGGTGCGGAACCTAATGGCCACACACACCTCCCCTAGACCGCCAGGAGGGACACCCAGAAGGGCTACCGCATCCTGACAAATCCTGTGAACACACAACACGCAAAAAGTGACACAGTGAGACAAAAAATAAATAAATAAGTGAATGTGTGCAGATATACTGCCCGGACATCCGGCCGGATCTATAAAAATTTCTCTGATCCTAGCCAGAAGGCCGGGAATCAAGAGGTGAGTGCCACAAGGTGAAGAGATTATGGTGCCCGTGCTTCAACTCAGTGAGCCTATTCTCCCAGTGAGTTTCGGCACCTCGGGGTCACCACTCCCCGAGGCACAAAAGTACCTCGGCTCTAGACCCTCTCAGCCTCATGGCGAGACCCGGAGGGAACAGGTCACATCGGGGCAGCCGTCGAGCTGATTCCTCAGAACCAGCCCCGGAAAGCCCTGGTACACCTGCATCCTCCATGCAGCACCCCATCCCCACCAGCATGAAAACTGATAAGAACAGATACTACACTTGATCTTAGCCAAAAGGCCGAGAAGCGATAACCGTGAAAGGGGCGGGCCCAACAAGGTCCCCTTCATGGGCACTATCACTGCTTGCTGTCAGGGAGGCTGCCAGACAATTTTCCATGCACACTCTGGGCTGGGGGGCAGTCAACCACCAGTACACACAGCAGAACCTAAACCCATACCATTATTGCTAAGCAGCAAGACAGGGGCCCATTGCACTCCCACGGGGCCTTTTTAAATGCAATCCATAACCCGGATTTGCCAGGAACCCTTCTTACTCCTCCTACTTGCATGTGACACTGGGCTTAGGATCTGCATAGGAAACACACACACAAGCACACACCTACCTTTGTTGCCTGCAGATGCCTCCTTGGCTGTCCCCAAACGGTATCAAACCAACACCCACGGGAAGCTGTAAGCATAGAGGACATGCCTGCACCCCATTGGACTTACCTGTGTGGGTTAAATCCGGGTTATTTGACAACCTATGGCGGTGATGGTTCTGCTCAGGCAGAGCAGTGCTGATGCTCCTCATAAAGCTGTCGCTGCTGTGAAGGTTCTAGGTGACATCACAAATCCCTATGGTTACATACACAACAAAGCTGGGTTGTTGTTGTTTACACTCTGCAAGGCCTGTGGAAGTGAGTGACATCATAGCACTGTAGTTCTGAGGGTTCTAGATGGATGCAACAATCTCCTGTTGCTTCTATGAAGGCCATAATAGACGACATCACCAAACAGCTCCATAGTCACATACACAGCAAAGGAGAGATGTTGTTTACACCTAGTGATGTCAGTGGTATTGAGTGACATCACAGCACAGTGCTAAGGCTCCTGGGCCTGGACACAGCAGCGGCTGCAATATCTCAACGGAGAATACGTTTATATATATGTGTGTGTGTGCGCGTATATATATATATATATATATATATATATATATATATATATATTTCTCCGCCGAAATCACTTTTAAACCCA
The DNA here is from genome assembly GCF_029499605.1 of Hyla sarda. Taxonomy (NCBI): domain Eukaryota; kingdom Metazoa; phylum Chordata; class Amphibia; order Anura; family Hylidae; genus Hyla; species Hyla sarda. Next base: position 51,171 of record NW_026607860.1, read on the forward strand.
TTTCCACCTTTTTTTCCCTTCTCTTCCTCTTACTTTTTTTTCACGTTTTTTTACGTTTTTCTCCTTTTCGCCTCTTTTCTGGGCGTATTATTCTTCTTTTTCTTCTTTTTTTTCGTCTAATGCATACCCCATCAGTGCAGCAATGCTTATTCAATACCGCCAGCAGATGGAGACACTGGGGGATAATTTTCTAAGGATTTATACTGATTTTTCCTGTCTGAATTTGTCGCACAGAAAGTTGCAGGCCAAATATGTGTGACATTTCTGCGACTTTAGCTTCTAGAGCATTTTTACAACATTATACATAGGTGCTGAATACATAAAAAGCGACTGTTCAGCGACAGACAAGTCGCATCGGCTGAAAGTAGGCCAGAATGTCAGTCCATGTTGGAGCAGGTTTAGATACAGTCTAAAGTATAGATCTCAAAGTCTGTGCACAGAATTTAGCAAGGGCCTCGCACCTTCTGATGCATCAGGTAGGTGCACAATAGCATAGCCTAACCCTCTGTACTTTGGTCTATATTGATGCGGGACATAGACAGCCAGCTGATGACCAATCCATTAGTGCAATGGATGGCTGGAAGCATTTGTCTTTGCCTTTGCAATACCACAGAAGCAATGCATGGTCAATGTACAGCAATGACACACCTGTGTGAACAGCCAGGAGACCCCCCCCCCCCCCATGTTATGTTACATAGTTACATAGTTAGTACGGTCGAAAAAAGACATATGTCCATCAAGTTCAACCAGGGAATTAAGGGGTAGGGGTGTGGCGCGATATTGGGGAAGGGATGAGATTTTATATTTCTTCATAAGCATTAATCTTATTTTGTCAATTAGGAACATTCAGCACCCACCCGCTATCAAGGCAGCTGCCTATCATGTCATGCCCTACCTGCACAGGTGTGCTGGCTACTCAAATGATCCAATTAAGGAGGCCATTTAGTCAGCAGCAGCAGAAGTCCTGTGCCTGGACGCTCCAACAGCGGCCAGACACAAGCAGAAGCAGCAGAAGCAGCAGCAGCAGCACCACCTTTTGTTTTTTGGCTGCAGCAGCAAGGCCCCCAGGGCTGGCTAGCTGGCTAGCCAGCAAGCAGGTAGCAATGAAAGTAGGAATCTTTCTTTTTAACCCTGTAAGGGGGTGGTGCACTGTACCCGAAGATACTGCCATATCGGGTCAATGCATAGGGCGACGGAAGCAAGCTTCGAAATCGGCCCCCGTTCTCAAAAATCCATTTAATATATGGTCCCCAGATAGGGGACGTATCAGATATTAAACTGATAAGAACAGATACTACACTTGATCTTAGCCAAAAGGCCGAGAAGCGATAACCGTGAAAGGGGCGGGCCCAACAAGGTCCCCTTCATGGGCACTATCACTGCTTGCTGTCAGGGAGGCTGCCAGACAATTTTCCATGCACACTCTGGGCTGGGGGGCAGTCAACCACCAGTACACACAGCAGAACCTAAACCCATACCATTATTGCTAAGCAGCAAGACAGGGGCCCATTGCACTCCCACGGGGCCTTTTTAAATGCAATCCATAACCCGGATTTGCCAGGAACCCTTCTTACTCCTCCTACTTGCATGTGACACTGGGCTTAGGATCTGCATAGGAAACACACACACAAGCACACACCTACCTTTGTTGCCTGCAGATGCCTCCTTGGCTGTCCCCAAACGGTATCAAACCAACACCCACGGGAAGCTGTAAGCATAGAGGACATGCCTGCACCCCATTGGACTTACCTGTGTGGGTTAAATCCGGGTTATTTGACAACCTATGGCGGTGATGGTTCTGCTCAGGCAGAGCAGTGCTGATGCTCCTCATAAAGCTGTCGCTGCTGTGAAGGTTCTAGGTGACATCACAAATCCCTATGGTTACATACACAACAAAGCTGGGTTGTTGTTGTTTACACTCTGCAAGGCCTGTGGAAGTGAGTGACATCATAGCACTGTAGTTCTGAGGGTTCTAGATGGATGCAACAATCTCCTGTTGCTTCTATGAAGGCCATAATAGACGACATCACCAAACAGCTCCATAGTCACATACACAGCAAAGGAGAGATGTTGTTTACACCTAGTGATGTCAGTGGTATTGAGTGACATCACAGCACAGTGCTAAGGCTCCTGGGCCTGGACACAGCAGCGGCTGCAATATCTCAACGGAGAATACGTTTATATATATGTGTGTGTGTGCGCGTATATATATATATATATATATATATATATATATATATATATATTTCTCCGCCGAAATCACTTTTAAACCCATTTCCACCTTTTTTTCCCTTCTCTTCCTCTTACTTTTTTTTCACGTTTTTTTACGTTTTTCTCCTTTTCGCCTCTTTTCTGGGCGTATTATTCTTCTTTTTCTTCTTTTTTTTCGTCTAATGCATACCCCATCAGTGCAGCAATGCTTATTCAATACCGCCAGCAGATGGAGACACTGGGGGATAATTTTCTAAGGATTTATACTGATTTTTCCTGTCTGAATTTGTCGCACAGAAAGTTGCAGGCCAAATATGTGTGACATTTCTGCGACTTTAGCTTCTAGAGCATTTTTACAACATTATACATAGGTGCTGAATACATAAAAAGCGACTGTTCAGCGACAGACAAGTCGCATCGGCTGAAAGTAGGCCAGAATGTCAGTCCATGTTGGAGCAGGTTTAGATACAGTCTAAAGTATAGATCTCAAAGTCTGTGCACAGAATTTAGCAAGGGCCTCGCACCTTCTGATGCATCAGGTAGGTGCACAATAGCATAGCCTAACCCTCTGTACTTTGGTCTATATTGATGCGGGACATAGACAGCCAGCTGATGACCAATCCATTAGTGCAATGGATGGCTGGAAGCATTTGTCTTTGCCTTTGCAATACCACAGAAGCAATGCATGGTCAATGTACAGCAATGACACACCTGTGTGAACAGCCAGGAGACCCCCCCCCCCCCCCCATGTTATGTTACATAGTTACATAGTTAGTACGGTCGAAAAAAGACATATGTCCATCAAGTTCAACCAGGGAATTAAGGGGTAGGGGTGTGGCGCGATATTGGGGAAGGGATGAGATTTTATATTTCTTCATAAGCATTAATCTTATTTTGTCAATTAGGAACATTCAGCACCCACCCGCTATCAAGGCAGCTGCCTATCATGTCATGCCCTACCTGCACAGGTGTGCTGGCTACTCAAATGATCCAATTAAGGAGGCCATTTAGTCAGCAGCAGCAGAAGTCCTGTGCCTGGACGCTCCAACAGCGGCCAGACACAAGCAGAAGCAGCAGAAGCAGCAGCAGCAGCACCACCTTTTGTTTTTTGGCTGCAGCAGCAAGGCCCACAGGGCTGGCTAGCTGGCTAGCCAGCAAGCAGGTAGCAATGAAAGTAGGAATCTTTCTTTTTAACCCTGTAAGGGGGTGGTGCACTGTACCCGAAGATACTGCCATATCGGGTCAATGCATAGGGCGACGGAAGCAAGCTTCGAAATCGGCCCCCGTTCTCAAAAATCCATTTAATATATGGTCCCCAGATAGGGGACGTATCAGATATTAAACTGATAAGAACAGATACTACACTTGATCTTAGCCAAAAGGCCGAGAAGCGATAACCGTGAAAGGGGCGGGCCCAACAAGGTCCCCTTCATGGGCACTATCACTGCTTGCTGTCAGGGAGGCTGCCAGACAATTTTCCATGCACACTCTGGGCTGGGGGGCAGTCAACCACCAGTACACACAGCAGAACCTAAACCCATACCATTATTGCTAAGCAGCAAGACAGGGGCCCATTGCACTCCCACGGGGCCTTTTTAAATGCAATCCATAACCCGGATTTGCCAGGAACCCTTCTTACTCCTCCTACTTGCATGTGACACTGGGCTTAGGATCTGCATAGGAAACACACACACAAGCACACACCTACCTTTGTTGCCTGCAGATGCCTCCTTGGCTGTCCCCAAACGGTATCAAACCAACACCCACGGGAAGCTGTAAGCATAGAGGACATGCCTGCACCCCATTGGACTTACCTGTGTGGGTTAAATCCGGGTTATTTGACAACCTATGGCGGTGATGGTTCTGCTCAGGCAGAGCAGTGCTGATGCTCCTCATAAAGCTGTCGCTGCTGTGAAGGTTCTAGGTGACATCACAAATCCCTATGGTTACATACACAACAAAGCTGGGTTGTTGTTGTTTACACTCTGCAAGGCCTGTGGAAGTGAGTGACATCATAGCACTGTAGTTCTGAGGGTTCTAGATGGATGCAACAATCTCCTGTTGCTTCTATGAAGGCCATAATAGACGACATCACCAAACAGCTCCATAGTCACATACACAGCAAAGGAGAGATGTTGTTTACACCTAGTGATGTCAGTGGTATTGAGTGACATCACAGCACAGTGCTAAGGCTCCTGGGCCTGGACACAGCAGCGGCTGCAATATCTCAACGGAGAATACGTTTATATATATGTGTGTGTGTGCGCGTATATATATATATATATATATATATATATATATATATATATATATATTTCTCCGCCGAAATCACTTTTAAACCCATTTCCACCTTTTTTTCCCTTCTCTTCCTCTTACTTTTTTTTCACGTTTTTTTACGTTTTTCTCCTTTTCGCCTCTTTTCTGGGCGTATTATTCTTCTTTTTCTTCTTTTTTTTCGTCTAATGCATACCCCATCAGTGCAGCAATGCTTATTCAATACCGCCAGCAGATGGAGACACTGGGGGATAATTTTCTAAGGATTTATACTGATTTTTCCTGTCTGAATTTGTCGCACAGAAAGTTGCAGGCCAAATATGTGTGACATTTCTGCGACTTTAGCTTCTAGAGCATTTTTACAACATTATACATAGGTGCTGAATACATAAAAAGCGACTGTTCAGCGACAGACAAGTCGCATCGGCTGAAAGTAGGCCAGAATGTCAGTCCATGTTGGAGCAGGTTTAGATACAGTCTAAAGTATAGATCTCAAAGTCTGTGCACAGAATTTAGCAAGGGCCTCGCACCTTCTGATGCATCAGGTAGGTGCACAATAGCATAGCCTAACCCTCTGTACTTTGGTCTATATTGATGCGGGACATAGACAGCCAGCTGATGACCAATCCATTAGTGCAATGGATGGCTGGAAGCATTTGTCTTTGCCTTTGCAATACCACAGAAGCAATGCATGGTCAATGTACAGCAATGACACACCTGTGTGAACAGCCAGGAGACCCCCCCCCCCCCCCCCCATGTTATGTTACATAGTTACATAGTTAGTACGGTCGAAAAAAGACATATGTCCATCAAGTTCAACCAGGGAATTAAGGGGTAGGGGTGTGGCGCGATATTGGGGAAGGGATGAGATTTTATATTTCTTCATAAGCATTAATCTTATTTTGTCAATTAGGAACATTCAGCACCCACCCGCTATCAAGGCAGCTGCCTATCATGTCATGCCCTACCTGCACAGGTGTGCTGGCTACTCAAATGATCCAATTAAGGAGGCCATTTAGTCAGCAGCAGCAGAAGTCCTGTGCCTGGACGCTCCAACAGCGGCCAGACACAAGCAGAAGCAGCAGAAGCAGCAGCAGCAGCACCACCTTTTGTTTTTTGGCTGCAGCAGCAAGGCCCACAGGGCTGGCTAGCTGGCTAGCCAGCAAGCAGGTAGCAATGAAAGTAGGAATCTTTCTTTTTAACCCTGTAAGGGGGTGGTGCACTGTACCCGAAGATACTGCCATATCGGGTCAATGCATAGGGCGACGGAAGCAAGCTTCGAAATCGGCCCCCGTTCTCAAAAATCCATTTAATATATGGTCCCCAGATAGGGGACGTATCAGATATTAAACTGATAAGAACAGATACTACACTTGATCTTAGCCAAAAGACCGAGAAGCGATAACCGTGAAAGGGGCGGGCCCAACAAGGTCCCCTTCATGGGCACTATCACTGCTTGCTGTCAGGGAGGCTGCCAGACAATTTTCCATGCACACTCTGGGCTGGGGGGCAGTCAACCACCAGTACACACAGCAGAACCTAAACCCATACCATTATTGCTAAGCAGCAAGACAGGGGCCCATTGCACTCCCACGGGGCCTTTTTAAATGCAATCCATAACCCGGATTTGCCAGGAACCCTTCTTACTCCTCCTACTTGCATGTGACACTGGGCTTAGGATCTGCATAGGAAACACACACACAAGCACACACCTACCTTTGTTGCCTGCAGATGCCTCCTTGGCTGTCCCCAAACGGTATCAAACCAACACCCACGGGAAGCTGTAAGCATAGAGGACATGCCTGCACCCCATTGGACTTACCTGTGTGGGTTAAATCCGGGTTATTTGACAACCTATGGCGGTGATGGTTCTGCTCAGGCAGAGCAGTGCTGATGCTCCTCATAAAGCTGTCGCTGCTGTGAAGGTTCTAGGTGACATCACAAATCCCTATGGTTACATACACAACAAAGCTGGGTTGTTGTTGTTTACACTCTGCAAGGCCTGTGGAAGTGAGTGACATCATAGCACTGTAGTTCTGAGGGTTCTAGATGGATGCAACAATCTCCTGTTGCTTCTATGAAGGCCATAATAGACGACATCACCAAACAGCTCCATAGTCACATACACAGCAAAGGAGAGATGTTGTTTACACCTAGTGATGTCAGTGGTATTGAGTGACATCACAGCACAGTGCTAAGGCTCCTGGGCCTGGAAACAGCAGCGGCTGCAATATCTCAACGGAGAATACGTTTATATATATGTGTGTGTGTGCGCGTATATATATATATATATATATATATATATATATATATATATATTTCTCCGCCGAAATCACTTTTAAACCCATTTCCACCTTTTTTTCCCTTCTCTTCCTCTTACTTTTTTTTCACGTTTTTTTACGTTTTTCTCCTTTTCGCCTCTTTTCTGGGCGTATTATTCTTCTTTTTCTTCTTTTTTTTCGTCTAATGCATACCCCATCAGTGCAGCAATGCTTATTCAATACCGCCAGCAGATGGAGACACTGGGGGATAATTTTCTAAGGATTTATACTGATTTTTCCTGTCTGAATTTGTCGCACAGAAAGTTGCAGGCCAAATATGTGTGACATTTCTGCGACTTTAGCTTCTAGAGCATTTTTACAACATTATACATAGGTGCTGAATACATAAAAAGCGACTGTTCAGCGACAGACAAGTCGCATCGGCTGAAAGTAGGCCAGAATGTCAGTCCATGTTGGAGCAGGTTTAGATACAGTCTAAAGTATAGATCTCAAAGTCTGTGCACAGAATTTAGCAAGGGCCTCGCACCTTCTGATGCATCAGGTAGGTGCACAATAGCATAGCCTAACCCTCTGTACTTTGGTCTATATTGATGCGGGACATAGACAGCCAGCTGATGACCAATCCATTAGTGCAATGGATGGCTGGAAGCATTTGTCTTTGCCTTTGCAATACCACAGAAGCAATGCATGGTCAATGTACAGCAATGACACACCTGTGTGAACAGCCAGGAGACCCCCCCCCCCCCCCCCATGTTATGTTACATAGTTACATAGTTAGTACGGTCGAAAAAAGACATATGTCCATCAAGTTCAACCAGGGAATTAAGGGGTAGGGGTGTGGCGCGATATTGGGGAAGGGATGAGATTTTATATTTCTTCATAAGCATTAATCTTATTTTGTCAATTAGGAACATTCAGCACCCACCCGCTATCAAGGCAGCTGCCTATCATGTCATGCCCTACCTGCACAGGTGTGCTGGCTACTCAAATGATCCAATTAAGGAGGCCATTTAGTCAGCAGCAGCAGAAGTCCTGTGCCTGGACGCTCCAACAGCGGCCAGACACAAGCAGAAGCAGCAGAAGCAGCAGCAGCAGCACCACCTTTTGTTTTTTGGCTGCAGCAGCAAGGCCCACAGGGCTGGCTAGCTGGCTAGCCAGCAAGCAGGTAGCAATGAAAGTAGGAATCTTTCTTTTTAACCCTGTAAGGGGGTGGTGCACTGTACCCGAAGATACTGCCATATCGGGTCAATGCATAGGGCGACGGAAGCAAGCTTCGAAATCGGCCCCCGTTCTCAAAAATCCATTTAATATATGGTCCCCAGATAGGGGACGTATCAGATATTAAACTGATAAGAACAGATACTACACTTGATCTTAGCCAAAAGGCCGAGAAGCGATAACCGTGAAAGGGGCGGGCCCAACAAGGTCCCCTTCATGGGCACTATCACTGCTTGCTGTCAGGGAGGCTGCCAGACAATTTTCCATGCACACTCTGGGCTGGGGGGCAGTCAACCACCAGTACACACAGCAGAACCTAAACCCATACCATTATTGCTAAGCAGCAAGACAGGGGCCCATTGCACTCCCACGGGGCCTTTTTAAATGCAATCCATAACCCGGATTTGCCAGGAACCCTTCTTACTCCTCCTACTTGCATGTGACACTGGGCTTAGGATCTGCATAGGAAACACACACACAAGCACACACCTACCTTTGTTGCCTGCAGATGCCTCCTTGGCTGTCCCCAAACGGTATCAAACCAACACCCACGGGAAGCTGTAAGCATAGAGGACATGCCTGCACCCCATTGGACTTACCTGTGTGGGTTAAATCCGGGTTATTTGACAACCTATGGCGGTGATGGTTCTGCTCAGGCAGAGCAGTGCTGATGCTCCTCATAAAGCTGTCGCTGCTGTGAAGGTTCTAGGTGACATCACAAATCCCTATGGTTACATACACAACAAAGCTGGGTTGTTGTTGTTTACACTCTGCAAGGCCTGTGGAAGTGAGTGACATCATAGCACTGTAGTTCTGAGGGTTCTAGATGGATGCAACAATCTCCTGTTGCTTCTATGAAGGCCATAATAGACGACATCACCAAACAGCTCCATAGTCACATACACAGCAAAGGAGAGATGTTGTTTACACCTAGTGATGTCAGTGGTATTGAGTGACATCACAGCACAGTGCTAAGGCTCCTGGGCCTGGACACAGCAGCGGCTGCAATATCTCAACGGAGAATACGTTTATATATATGTGTGTGTGTGCGCGTATATATATATATATATATATATATATATATATATATATATATATATTCTCCGCCGAAATCACTTTTAAACCCATTTCCACCTTTTTTTCCCTTCTCTTCCTCTTACTTTTTTTTCACGTTTTTTTACGTTTTTCTCCTTTTCGCCTCTTTTCTGGGCGTATTATTCTTCTTTTTCTTCTTTTTTTTCGTCTAATGCATACCCCATCAGTGCAGCAATGCTTATTCAATACCGCCAGCAGATGGAGACACTGGGGGATAATTTTCTAAGGATTTATACTGATTTTTCCTGTCTGAATTTGTCGCACAGAAAGTTGCAGGCCAAATATGTGTGACATTTCTGCGACTTTAGCTTCTAGAGCATTTTTACAACATTATACATAGGTGCTGAATACATAAAAAGCGACTGTTCAGCGACAGACAAGTCGCATCGGCTGAAAGTAGGCCAGAATGTCAGTCCATGTTGGAGCAGGTTTAGATACAGTCTAAAGTATAGATCTCAAAGTCTGTGCACAGAATTTAGCAAGGGCCTCGCACCTTCTGATGCATCAGGTAGGTGCACAATAGCATAGCCTAACCCTCTGTACTTTGGTCTATATTGATGCGGGACATAGACAGCCAGCTGATGACCAATCCATTAGTGCAATGGATGGCTGGAAGCATTTGTCTTTGCAATACCACAGAAGCAATGCATGGTCAATGTACAGCAATGACACACCTGTGTGAACAGCCAGGAGACCCCCCCCCCCCCCCCCATGTTATGTTACATAGTTACATAGTTAGTACGGTCGAAAAAAGACATATGTCCATCAAGTTCAACCAGGGAATTAAGGGGTAGGGGTGTGGCGCGATATTGGGGAAGGGATGAGATTTTATATTTCTTCATAAGCATTAATCTTATTTTGTCAATTAGGAACATTCAGCACCCACCCGCTATCAAGGCAGCTGCCTATCATGTCATGCCCTACCTGCACAGGTGTGCTGGCTACTCAAATGATCCAATTAAGGAGGCCATTTAGTCAGCAGCAGCAGAAGTCCTGTGCCTGGACGCTCCAACAGCGGCCAGACACAAGCAGAAGCAGCAGAAGCAGCAGCAGCAGCACCACCTTTTGTTTTTTGGCTGCAGCAGCAAGGCCCACAGGGCTGGCTAGCTGGCTAGCCAGCAAGCAGGTAGCAATGAAAGTAGGAATCTTTCTTTTTAACCCTGTAAGGGGGTGGTGCACTGTACCCGAAGATACTGCCATATCGGGTCAATGCATAGGGCGACGGAAGCAAGCTTCGAAATCGGCCCCCGTTCTCAAAAATCCATTTAATATATGGTCCCCAGATAGGGGACGTATCAGATATTAAACTGATAAGAACAGATACTACACTTGATCTTAGCCAAAAGGCCGAGAAGCGATAACCGTGAAAGGGGCGGGCCCAACAAGGTCCCCTTCATGGGCACTATCACTGCTTGCTGTCAGGGAGGCTGCCAGACAATTTTCCATGCACACTCTGGGCTGGGGGGCAGTCAACCACCAGTACACACAGCAGAACCTAAACCCATACCATTATTGCTAAGCAGCAAGACAGGGGCCCATTGCACTCCCACGGGGCCTTTTTAAATGCAATCCATAACCCGGATTTGCCAGGAACCCTTCTTACTCCTCCTACTTGCATGTGACACTGGGCTTAGGATCTGCATAGGAAACACACACACAAGCACACACCTACCTTTGTTGCCTGCAGATGCCTCCTTGGCTGTCCCCAAACGGTATCAAACCAACACCCACGGGAAGCTGTAAGCATAGAGGACATGCCTGCACCCCATTGGACTTACCTGTGTGGGTTAAATCCGGGTTATTTGACAACCTATGGCGGTGATGGTTCTGCTCAGGCAGAGCAGTGCTGATGCTCCTCATAAAGCTGTCGCTGCTGTGAAGGTTCTAGGTGACATCACAAATCCCTATGGTTACATACACAACAAAGCTGGGTTGTTGTTGTTTACACTCTGCAAGGCCTGTGGAAGTGAGTGACATCATAGCACTGTAGTTCTGAGGGTTCTAGATGGATGCAACAATCTCCTGTTGCTTCTATGAAGGCCATAATAGACGACATCACCAAACAGCTCCATAGTCACATACACAGCAAAGGAGAGATGTTGTTTACACCTAGTGATGTCAGTGGTATTGAGTGACATCACAGCACAGTGCTAAGGCTCCTGGGCCTGGACACAGCAGCGGCTGCAATATCTCAACGGAGAATACGTTTATATATATGTGTGTGTGTGCGCGTATATATATATATATATATATATATATATATATATATATATATATATATTTCTCCGCCGAAATCACTTTTAAACCCATTTCCACCTTTTTTTCCCTTCTCTTCCTCTTACTTTTTTTTCACGTTTTTTTACGTTTTTCTCCTTTTCGCCTCTTTTCTGGGCGTATTATTCTTCTTTTTCTTCTTTTTTTTCGTCTAATGCATACCCCATCAGTGCAGCAATGCTTATTCAATACCGCCAGCAGATGGAGACACTGGGGGATAATTTTCTAAGGATTTATACTGATTTTTCCTGTCTGAATTTGTCGCACAGAAAGTTGCAGGCCAAATATGTGTGACATTTCTGCGACTTTAGCTTCTAGAGCATTTTTACAACATTATACATAGGTGCTGAATACATAAAAAGCGACTGTTCAGCGACAGACAAGTCGCATCGGCTGAAAGTAGGCCAGAATGTCAGTCCATGTTGGAGCAGGTTTAGATACAGTCTAAAGTATAGATCTCAAAGTCTGTGCACAGAATTTAGCAAGGGCCTCGCACCTTCTGATGCATCAGGTAGGTGCACAATAGCATAGCCTAACCCTCTGTACTTTGGTCTATATTGATGCGGGACATAGACAGCCAGCTGATGACCAATCCATTAGTGCAATGGATGGCTGGAAGCATTTGTCTTTGCCTTTGCAATACCACAGAAGCAATGCATGGTCAATGTACAGCAATGACACACCTGTGTGAACAGCCAGGAGACCCCCCCCCCCCCCCCCATGTTATGTTACATAGTTACATAGTTAGTACGGTCGAAAAAAGACATATGTCCATCAAGTTCAACCAGGGAATTAAGGGGTAGGGGTGTGGCGCGATATTGGGGAAGGGATGAGATTTTATATTTCTTCATAAGCATTAATCTTATTTTGTCAATTAGGAACATTCAGCACCCACCCGCTATCAAGGCAGCTGCCTATCATGTCATGCCCTACCTGCACAGGTGTGCTGGCTACTCAAATGATCCAATTAAGGAGGCCATTTAGTCAGCAGCAGCAGAAGTCCTGTGCCTGGACGCTCCAACAGCGGCCAGACACAAGCAGAAGCAGCAGAAGCAGCAGCAGCAGCACCACCTTTTGTTTTTTGGCTGCAGCAGCAAGGCCCACAGGGCTGGCTAGCTGGCTAGCCAGCAAGCAGGTAGCAATGAAAGTAGGAATCTTTCTTTTTAACCCTGTAAGGGGGTGGTGCACTGTACCCGAAGATACTGCCATATCGGGTCAATGCATAGGGCGACGGAAGCAAGCTTCGAAATCGGCCCCCGTTCTCAAAAATCCATTTAATATATGGTCCCCAGATAGGGGACGTATCAGATATTAAACTGATAAGAACAGATACTACACTTGATCTTAGCCAAAAGGCCGAGAAGCGATAACCGTGAAAGGGGCGGGCCCAACAAGGTCCCCTTCATGGGCACTATCACTGCTTGCTGTCAGGGAGGCTGCCAGACAATTTTCCATGCACACTCTGGGCTGGGGGGCAGTCAACCACCAGTACACACAGCAGAACCTAAACCCATACCATTATTGCTAAGCAGCAAGACAGGGGCCCATTGCACTCCCACGGGGCCTTTTTAAATGCAATCCATAACCCGGATTTGCCAGGAACCCTTCTTACTCCTCCTACTTGCATGTGACACTGGGCTTAGGATCTGCATAGGAAACACACACACAAGCACACACCTACCTTTGTTGCCTGCAGATGCCTCCTTGGCTGTCCCCAAACGGTATCAAACCAACACCCACGGGAAGCTGTAAGCATAGAGGACATGCCTGCACCCCATTGGACTTACCTGTGTGGGTTAAATCCGGGTTATTTGACAACCTATGGCGGTGATGGTTCTGCTCAGGCAGAGCAGTGCTGATGCTCCTCATAAAGCTGTCGCTGCTGTGAAGGTTCTAGGTGACATCACAAATCCCTATGGTTACATACACAACAAAGCTGGGTTGTTGTTGTTTACACTCTGCAAGGCCTGTGGAAGTGAGTGACATCATAGCACTGTAGTTCTGAGGGTTCTAGATGGATGCAACAATCTCCTGTTGCTTCTATGAAGGCCATAATAGACGACATCACCAAACAGCTCCATAGTCACATACACAGCAAAGGAGAGATGTTGTTTACACCTAGTGATGTCAGTGGTATTGAGTGACATCACAGCACAGTGCTAAGGCTCCTGGGCCTGGACACAGCAGCGGCTGCAATATCTCAACGGAGAATACGTTTATATATATGTGTGTGTGTGCGCGTATATATATATATATATATATATATATATATATATATATATATATTTCTCCGCCGAAATCACTTTTAAACCCATTTCCACCTTTTTTTCCCTTCTCTTCCTCTTACTTTTTTTTCACGTTTTTTTACGTTTTTCTCCTTTTCGCCTCTTTTCTGGGCGTATTATTCTTCTTTTTCTTCTTTTTTTTCGTCTAATGCATACCCCATCAGTGCAGCAATGCTTATTCAATACCGCCAGCAGATGGAGACACTGGGGGATAATTTTCTAAGGATTTATACTGATTTTTCCTGTCTGAATTTGTCGCACAGAAAGTTGCAGGCCAAATATGTGTGACATTTCTGCGACTTTAGCTTCTAGAGCATTTTTACAACATTATACATAGGTGCTGAATACATAAAAAGCGACTGTTCAGCGACAGACAAGTCGCATCGGCTGAAAGTAGGCCAGAATGTCAGTCCATGTTGGAGCAGGTTTAGATACAGTCTAAAGTATAGATCTCAAAGTCTGTGCACAGAATTTAGCAAGGGCCTCGCACCTTCTGATGCATCAGGTAGGTGCACAAAATAGCATAGCCTAACCCTCTGTACTTTGGTCTATATTGATGCGGGACATAGACAGCCAGCTGATGACCAATCCATTAGTGCAATGGATGGCTGGAAGCATTTGTCTTTGCCTTTGCAATACCACAGAAGCAATGCATGGTCAATGTACAGCAATGACACACCTGTGTGAACAGCCAGGAGACCCCCCCCCCCCCCCCATGTTATGTTACATAGTTACATAGTTAGTACGGTCGAAAAAAGACATATGTCCATCAAGTTCAACCAGGGAATTAAGGGGTAGGGGTGTGGCGCGATATTGGGGAAGGAATGAGATTTTATATTTCTTCATAAGCATTAATCTTATTTTGTCAATTAGGAACATTCAGCACCCACCCGCTATCAAGGCAGCTGCCTATCATGTCATGCCCTACCTGCACAGGTGTGCTGGCTACTCAAATGATCCAATTAAGGAGGCCATTTAGTCAGCAGCAGCAGAAGTCCTGTGCCTGGACGCTCCAACAGCGGCCAGACACAAGCAGAAGCAGCAGAAGCAGCAGCAGCAGCACCACCTTTTGTTTTTTGGCTGCAGCAGCAAGGCCCACAGGGCTGGCTAGCTGGCTAGCCAGCAAGCAGGTAGCAATGAAAGTAGGAATCTTTCTTTTTAACCCTGTAAGGGGGTGGTGCACTGTACCCGAAGATACTGCCATATCGGGTCAATGCATAGGGCGACGGAAGCAAGCTTCGAAATCGGCCCCCGTTCTCAAAAATCCATTTAATATATGGTCCCCAGATAGGGGACGTATCAGATATTAAACTGATAAGAACAGATACTACACTTGATCTTAGCCAAAAGGCCGAGAAGCGATAACCGTGAAAGGGGCGGGCCCAACAAGGTCCCCTTCATGGGCACTATCACTGCTTGCTGTCAGGGAGGCTGCCAGACAATTTTCCATGCACACTCTGGGCTGGGGGGCAGTCAACCACCAGTACACACAGCAGAACCTAAACCCATACCATTATTGCTAAGCAGCAAGACAGGGGCCCATTGCACTCCCACGGGGCCTTTTTAAATGCAATCCATAACCCGGATTTGCCAGGAACCCTTCTTACTCCTCCTACTTGCATGTGACACTGGGCTTAGGATCTGCATAGGAAACACACACACAAGCACACACCTACCTTTGTTGCCTGCAGATGCCTCCTTGGCTGTCCCCAAACGGTATCAAACCAACACCCACGGGAAGCTGTAAGCATAGAGGACATGCCTGCACCCCATTGGACTTACCTGTGTGGGTTAAATCCGGGTTATTTGACAACCTATGGCGGTGATGGTTCTGCTCAGGCAGAGCAGTGCTGATGCTCCTCATAAAGCTGTCGCTGCTGTGAAGGTTCTAGGTGACATCACAAATCCCTATGGTTACATACACAACAAAGCTGGGTTGTTGTTGTTTACACTCTGCAAGGCCTGTGGAAGTGAGTGACATCATAGCACTGTAGTTCTGAGGGTTCTAGATGGATGCAACAATCTCCTGTTGCTTCTATGAAGGCCATAATAGACGACATCACCAAACAGCTCCATAGTCACATACACAGCAAAGGAGAGATGTTGTTTACACCTAGTGATGTCAGTGGTATTGAGTGACATCACAGCACAGTGCTAAGGCTCCTGGGCCTGGACACAGCAGCGGCTGCAATATCTCAACGGAGAATACGTTTATATATATGTGTGTGTGTGCGCGTATATATATATATATATATATATATATATATATTTCTCCGCCGAAATCACTTTTAAACCCATTTCCACCTTTTTTTCCCTTCTCTTCCTCTTACTTTTTTTTCACGTTTTTTTACGTTTTTCTCCTTTTCGCCTCTTTTCTGGGCGTATTATTCTTCTTTTTCTTCTTTTTTTTCGTCTAATGCATACCCCATCAGTGCAGCAATGCTTATTCAATACCGCCAGCAGATGGAGACACTGGGGGATAATTTTCTAAGGATTTATACTGATTTTTCCTGTCTGAATTTGTCGCACAGAAAGTTGCAGGCCAAATATGTGTGACATTTCTGCGACTTTAGCTTCTAGAGCATTTTTACAACATTATACATAGGTGCTGAATACATAAAAAGCGACTGTTCAGCGACAGACAAGTCGCATCGGCTGAAAGTAGGCCAGAATGTCAGTCCATGTTGGAGCAGGTTTAGATACAGTCTAAAGTATAGATCTCAAAGTCTGTGCACAGAATTTAGCAAGGGCCTCGCACCTTCTGATGCATCAGGTAGGTGCACAATAGCATAGCCTAACCCTCTGTACTTTGGTCTATATTGATGCGGGACATAGACAGCCAGCTGATGACCAATCCATTAGTGCAATGGATGGCTGGAAGCATTTGTCTTTGCCTTTGCAATACCACAGAAGCAATGCATGGTCAATGTACAGCAATGACACACCTGTGTGAACAGCCAGGAGACCCCCCCCCCCCCCCCCCATGTTATGTTACATAGTTACATAGTTAGTACGGTCGAAAAAAGACATATGTCCATCAAGTTCAACCAGGGAATTAAGGGGTAGGGGTGTGGCGCGATATTGGGGAAGGGATGAGATTTTATATTTCTTCATAAGCATTAATCTTATTTTGTCAATTAGGAACATTCAGCACCCACCCGCTATCAAGGCAGCTGCCTATCATGTCATGCCCTACCTGCACAGGTGTGCTGGCTACTCAAATGATCCAATTAAGGAGGCCATTTAGTCAGCAGCAGCAGAAGTCCTGTGCCTGGACGCTCCAACAGCGGCCAGACACAAGCAGAAGCAGCAGAAGCAGCAGCAGCAGCACCACCTTTTGTTTTTTGGCTGCAGCAGCAAGGCCCACAGGGCTGGCTAGCTGGCTAGCCAGCAAGCAGGTAGCAATGAAAGTAGGAATCTTTCTTTTTAACCCTGTAAGGGGGTGGTGCACTGTACCCGAAGATACTGCCATATCGGGTCAATGCATAGGGCGACGGAAGCAAGCTTCGAAATCGGCCCCCGTTCTCAAAAATCCATTTAATATATGGTCCCCAGATAGGGGACGTATCAGATATTAAACTGATAAGAACAGATACTACACTTGATCTTAGCCAAAAGGCCGAGAAGCGATAACCGTGAAAGGGGCGGGCCCAACAAGGTCCCCTTCATGGGCACTATCACTGCTTGCTGTCAGGGAGGCTGCCAGACAATTTTCCATGCACACTCTGGGCTGGGGGGCAGTCAACCACCAGTACACACAGCAGAACCTAAACCCAT
Organism: Hyla sarda; assembly: GCF_029499605.1. Taxonomy (NCBI): domain Eukaryota; kingdom Metazoa; phylum Chordata; class Amphibia; order Anura; family Hylidae; genus Hyla; species Hyla sarda. The sequence continues at coordinate 68,587 of NW_026607860.1, forward strand.
ACCATTATTGCTAAGCAGCAAGACAGGGGCCCATTGCACTCCCACGGGGCCTTTTTAAATGCAATCCATAACCCGGATTTGCCAGGAACCCTTCTTACTCCTCCTACTTGCATGTGACACTGGGCTTAGGATCTGCATAGGAAACACACACACAAGCACACACCTACCTTTGTTGCCTGCAGATGCCTCCTTGGCTGTCCCCAAACGGTATCAAACCAACACCCACGGGAAGCTGTAAGCATAGAGGACATGCCTGCACCCCATTGGACTTACCTGTGTGGGTTAAATCCGGGTTATTTGACAACCTATGGCGGTGATGGTTCTGCTCAGGCAGAGCAGTGCTGATGCTCCTCATAAAGCTGTCGCTGCTGTGAAGGTTCTAGGTGACATCACAAATCCCTATGGTTACATACACAACAAAGCTGGGTTGTTGTTGTTTACACTCTGCAAGGCCTGTGGAAGTGAGTGACATCATAGCACTGTAGTTCTGAGGGTTCTAGATGGATGCAACAATCTCCTGTTGCTTCTATGAAGGCCATAATAGACGACATCACCAAACAGCTCCATAGTCACATACACAGCAAAGGAGAGATGTTGTTTACACCTAGTGATGTCAGTGGTATTGAGTGACATCACAGCACAGTGCTAAGGCTCCTGGGCCTGGACACAGCAGCGGCTGCAATATCTCAACGGAGAATACGTTTATATATATGTGTGTGTGTGCGCGTATATATATATATATATATATATATATATATATATATATATATATATTTCTCCGCCGAAATCACTTTTAAACCCATTTCCACCTTTTTTTCCCTTCTCTTCCTCTTACTTTTTTTTCACGTTTTTTTACGTTTTTCTCCTTTTCGCCTCTTTTCTGGGCGTATTATTCTTCTTTTTCTTCTTTTTTTTCGTCTAATGCATACCCCATCAGTGCAGCAATGCTTATTCAATACCGCCAGCAGATGGAGACACTGGGGGATAATTTTCTAAGGATTTATACTGATTTTTCCTGTCTGAATTTGTCGCACAGAAAGTTGCAGGCCAAATATGTGTGACATTTCTGCGACTTTAGCTTCTAGAGCATTTTTACAACATTATACATAGGTGCTGAATACATAAAAAGCGACTGTTCAGCGACAGACAAGTCGCATCGGCTGAAAGTAGGCCAGAATGTCAGTCCATGTTGGAGCAGGTTTAGATACAGTCTAAAGTATAGATCTCAAAGTCTGTGCACAGAATTTAGCAAGGGCCTCGCACCTTCTGATGCATCAGGTAGGTGCACAATAGCATAGCCTAACCCTCTGTACTTTGGTCTATATTGATGCGGGACATAGACAGCCAGCTGATGACCAATCCATTAGTGCAATGGATGGCTGGAAGCATTTGTCTTTGCCTTTGCAATACCACAGAAGCAATGCATGGTCAATGTACAGCAATGACACACCTGTGTGAACAGCCAGGAGACCCCCCCCCCCCCCCCCTATGTTATGTTACATAGTTACATAGTTAGTACGGTCGAAAAAAGACATATGTCCATCAAGTTCAACCAGGGAATTAAGGGGTAGGGGTGTGGCGCGATATTGGGGAAGGGATGAGATTTTATATTTCTTCATAAGCATTAATCTTATTTTGTCAATTAGGAACATTCAGCACCCACCCGCTATCAAGGCAGCTGCCTATCATGTCATGCCCTACCTGCACAGGTGTGCTGGCTACTCAAATGATCCAATTAAGGAGGCCATTTAGTCAGCAGCAGCAGAAGTCCTGTGCCTGGACGCTCCAACAGCGGCCAGACACAAGCAGAAGCAGCAGAAGCAGCAGCAGCAGCACCACCTTTTGTTTTTTGGCTGCAGCAGCAAGGCCCACAGGGCTGGCTAGCTGGCTAGCCAGCAAGCAGGTAGCAATGAAAGTAGGAATCTTTCTTTTTAACCCTGTAAGGGGGTGGTGCACTGTACCCGAAGATACTGCCATATCGGGTCAATGCATAGGGCGACGGAAGCAAGCTTCGAAATCGGCCCCCGTTCTCAAAAATCCATTTAATATATGGTCCCCAGATAGGGGACGTATCAGATATTAAACTGATAAGAACAGATACTACACTTGATCTTAGCCAAAAGGCCGAGAAGCGATAACCGTGAAAGGGGCGGGCCCAACAAGGTCCCCTTCATGGGCACTATCACTGCTTGCTGTCAGGGAGGCTGCCAGACAATTTTCCATGCACACTCTGGGCTGGGGGGCAGTCAACCACCAGTACACACAGCAGAACCTAAACCCATACCATTATTGCTAAGCAGCAAGACAGGGGCCCATTGCACTCCCACGGGGCCTTTTTAAATGCAATCCATAACCCGGATTTGCCAGGAACCCTTCTTACTCCTCCTACTTGCATGTGACACTGGGCTTAGGATCTGCATAGGAAACACACACACAAGCACACACCTACCTTTGTTGCCTGCAGATGCCTCCTTGGCTGTCCCCAAACGGTATCAAACCAACACCCACGGGAAGCTGTAAGCATAGAGGACATGCCTGCACCCCATTGGACTTACCTGTGTGGGTTAAATCCGGGTTATTTGACAACCTATGGCGGTGATGGTTCTGCTCAGGCAGAGCAGTGCTGATGCTCCTCATAAAGCTGTCGCTGCTGTGAAGGTTCTAGGTGACATCACAAATCCCTATGGTTACATACACAACAAAGCTGGGTTGTTGTTGTTTACACTCTGCAAGGCCTGTGGAAGTGAGTGACATCATAGCACTGTAGTTCTGAGGGTTCTAGATGGATGCAACAATCTCCTGTTGCTTCTATGAAGGCCATAATAGACGACATCACCAAACAGCTCCATAGTCACATACACAGCAAAGGAGAGATGTTGTTTACACCTAGTGATGTCAGTGGTATTGAGTGACATCACAGCACAGTGCTAAGGCTCCTGGGCCTGGACACAGCAGCGGCTGCAATATCTCAACGGAGAATACGTTTATATATATGTGTGTGTGTGCGCGTATATATATATATATATATATATATATATATATATATATATTTCTCCGCCGAAATCACTTTTAAACCCATTTCCACCTTTTTTTCCCTTCTCTTCCTCTTACTTTTTTTTCACGTTTTTTTACGTTTTTCTCCTTTTCGCCTCTTTTCTGGGCGTATTATTCTTCTTTTTCTTCTTTTTTTTCGTCTAATGCATACCCCATCAGTGCAGCAATGCTTATTCAATACCGCCAGCAGATGGAGACACTGGGGGATAATTTTCTAAGGATTTATACTGATTTTTCCTGTCTGAATTTGTCGCACAGAAAGTTGCAGGCCAAATATGTGTGACATTTCTGCGACTTTAGCTTCTAGAGCATTTTTACAACATTATACATAGGTGCTGAATACATAAAAAGCGACTGTTCAGCGACAGACAAGTCGCATCGGCTGAAAGTAGGCCAGAATGTCAGTCCATGTTGGAGCAGGTTTAGATACAGTCTAAAGTATAGATCTCAAAGTCTGTGCACAGAATTTAGCAAGGGCCTCGCACCTTCTGATGCATCAGGTAGGTGCACAATAGCATAGCCTAACCCTCTGTACTTTGGTCTATATTGATGCGGGACATAGACAGCCAGCTGATGACCAATCCATTAGTGCAATGGATGGCTGGAAGCATTTGTCTTTGCCTTTGCAATACCACAGAAGCAATGCATGGTCAATGTACAGCAATGACACACCTGTGTGAACAGCCAGGAGACCCCCCCCCCCCCATGTTATGTTACATAGTTACATAGTTAGTACGGTCGAAAAAAGACATATGTCCATCAAGTTCAACCAGGGAATTAAGGGGTAGGGGTGTGGCGCGATATTGGGGGAAGGGATGAGATTTTATATTTCTTCATAAGCATTAATCTTATTTTGTCAATTAGGAACATTCAGCACCCACCCGCTATCAAGGCAGCTGCCTATCATGTCATGCCCTACCTGCACAGGTGTGCTGGCTACTCAAATGATCCAATTAAGGAGGCCATTTAGTCAGCAGCAGCAGAAGTCCTGTGCCTGGACGCTCCAACAGCGGCCAGACACAAGCAGAAGCAGCAGCAGCAGCACCACCTTTTGTTTTTTGGCTGCAGCAGCAAGGCCCACAGGGCTGGCTAGCTGGCTAGCCAGCAAGCAGGTAGCAATGAAAGTAGGAATCTTTCTTTTTAACCCTGTAAGGGGGTGGTGCACTGTACCCGAAGATACTGCCATATCGGGTCAATGCATAGGGCGACGGAAGCAAGCTTCGAAATCGGCCCCCGTTCTCAAAAATCCATTTAATATATGGTCCCCAGATAGGGGACGTATCAGATATTAAACTGATAAGAACAGATTTTTTTTTTTTAAGTTTCCCTCAGAACTAAATCATAGTTCTAAGATCTTATGTGAACTAGATTTTTGTGCTCATCATCAGGTAACTTTTTTATTTATTTCCAAAATAAAACAAATTAAAACAACATAACTAACAACAAAAACTCAAATAAACCTTATTCCAAAATCAAACCCTTTCTCCAAGCAAAAACTCCCAAATAATCAATTAATCCGAATTGAAGAGCTCCACTCTTCAAAGCTTTTTTAACTGGAACTGCCAACCATGGCGACACTTGGTAGGTCGCCATGAAGCGTCCCACATCAGGCTTTAAGGACTGCAATACTTTTTCCCTCGCAGTTTCAAGTCGAGTGTTCACTTTTATTTTAAATTTTAGTAAATCTTGCACAAATACTTCTCTTTCTTCCTTTGGGGCTTGGTCCAGCACCTCGCCCAAAAAACCAACAAAATATTCACCAAGAAATCTTTTCTTCAATTCCTCTGTTGGCTCCCCTTCAGAAGCCTCACTCCCACTTTCTTCTTCTTTTTTCTTCCTCTTCAACTTTACTTCACTTTCAAACTCCATAGCCACAGATTTTTCTGGGCAGTTTTTAGAGTAATGCCCAGTCTTCTTATTAATTTCTGGTTCATCTTGCAGCAAACCCACATCTTCTCTCTTCTTTTTCTTCTTTGGACAATTTGCGTACAAATGTCCACTTTGGTTACACAAATTACATTTACCCCTCAGGGTACACGACTCTGTTCCATGTCCTTCCTTCTGGCATTTATAACACCATAGATACGTACATTCATCTTTCAGGTGTCCATATTGTCTGCACTTACGGCAGAAATTCTGCATTCCAGCAAAAAACAGGTCCCCATTTATGGAACCTATCTTGAAACGGGAAGGAGGAAACACTGTTCCCCCTCCCGCCTCCTCCCTAAATTTTACTTTAAACTTCCATTTTGTTGTCCAAACCCCATACTGGTTAAATACTTTACCCAAAGGCACAATCTCTTCACAAAACTGGTCCAAAAAAACAACTATGTCCTCCTCAGGGATATATGGACTATACATTCTTACAGTCAATATTTTTTCTTTCCCTGGAAAATGGGGAATAACTTCCACGCCTTCCCAGATTACATGAGTCTTAGAGGCATCCACTTTCTTACAAAATGAATCACAATCTTCATCAGAGACAAAGATTATGTCATAACACCCCCTCTTGGGGAATTCCAGCATAGACAGAATCTGTACCTTGGATACGTGCAGAAGTCCAAACAGCATGTCCTCCACTACAAAAGAAAGTCCTCTTCCTCTCTTAGCAGAGTCCTTCAGCAGGATGCGAACGCCATTTTTAATCCTCCCGAAAAAGGGCATCTCCTCTTCTCTGGTTCCAGGCATCTCCGGTTCTTCTGCCATCTTGTAGAAAATCACGTCCAACAGGAACAAAAGACACTCCCCCACAGAATGTGGGCAGTGAAAGGGGATCGCTCCCCGTTGTCCGGGGACTAGGCCGGCTCCCCAATTGCAGCAAGGGGGTGAAGTCCCTCCGTTAGGAAGGACGATCCCCCAAGGCCAAGGAGCCGGGTACCCCAGACACCCTCTGGCCAGACCAAGTGAGCCGAAACTACACTTGATCTTAGCCAAAAGGCCGAGAAGCGATAACCGTGAAAGGGGCGGGCCCAACAAGGTCCCCTTCATGGGCACTATCACTGCTTGCTGTCAGGGAGGCTGCCAGACAATTTTCCATGCACACTCTGGGCTGGGGGGCAGTCAACCACCAGTACACACAGCAGAACCTAAACCCATACCATTATTGCTAAGCAGCAAGACAGGGGCCCATTGCACTCCCACGGGGCCTTTTTAAATGCAATCCATAACCCGGATTTGCCAGGAACCCTTCTTACTCCTCCTACTTGCATGTGACACTGGGCTTAGGATCTGCATAGGAAACACACACACAAGCACACACCTACCTTTGTTGCCTGCAGATGCCTCCTTGGCTGTCCCCAAACGGTATCAAACCAACACCCACGGGAAGCTGTAAGCATAGAGGACATGCCTGCACCCCATTGGACTTACCTGTGTGGGTTAAATCCGGGTTATTTGACAACCTATGGCGGTGATGGTTCTGCTCAGGCAGAGCAGTGCTGATGCTCCTCATAAAGCTGTCGCTGCTGTGAAGGTTCTAGGTGACATCACAAATCCCTATGGTTACATACACAACAAAGCTGGGTTGTTGTTGTTTACACTCTGCAAGGCCTGTGGAAGTGAGTGACATCATAGCACTGTAGTTCTGAGGGTTCTAGATGGATGCAACAATCTCCTGTTGCTTCTATGAAGGCCATAATAGACGACATCACCAAACAGCTCCATAGTCACATACACAGCAAAGGAGAGATGTTGTTTACACCTAGTGATGTCAGTGGTATTGAGTGACATCACAGCACAGTGCTAAGGCTCCTGGGCCTGGACACAGCAGCGGCTGCAATATCTCAACGGAGAATACGTTTATATATATGTGTGTGTGTGCGCGTATATATATATATATATATATATATATATATATATATATATATATTTCTCCGCCGAAATCACTTTTAAACCCATTTCCACCTTTTTTTCCCTTCTCTTCCTCTTACTTTTTTTTCACGTTTTTTTACGTTTTTCTCCTTTTCGCCTCTTTTCTGGGCGTATTATTCTTCTTTTTCTTCTTTTTTTTCGTCTAATGCATACCCCATCAGTGCAGCAATGCTTATTCAATACCGCCAGCAGATGGAGACACTGGGGGATAATTTTCTAAGGATTTATACTGATTTTTCCTGTCTGAATTTGTCGCACAGAAAGTTGCAGGCCAAATATGTGTGACATTTCTGCGACTTTAGCTTCTAGAGCATTTTTACAACATTATACATAGGTGCTGAATACATAAAAAGCGACTGTTCAGCGACAGACAAGTCGCATCGGCTGAAAGTAGGCCAGAATGTCAGTCCATGTTGGAGCAGGTTTAGATACAGTCTAAAGTATAGATCTCAAAGTCTGTGCACAGAATTTAGCAAGGGCCTCGCACCTTCTGATGCATCAGGTAGGTGCACAATAGCATAGCCTAACCCTCTGTACTTTGGTCTATATTGATGCGGGACATAGACAGCCAGCTGATGACCAATCCATTAGTGCAATGGATGGCTGGAAGCATTTGTCTTTGCCTTTGCAATACCACAGAAGCAATGCATGGTCAATGTACAGCAATGACACACCTGTGTGAACAGCCAGGAGACCCCCCCCCCCCCCCCCCCATGTTATGTTACATAGTTACATAGTTAGTACGGTCGAAAAAAGACATATGTCCATCAAGTTCAACCAGGGAATTAAGGGGTAGGGGTGTGGCGCGATATTGGGGAAGGGATGAGATTTTATATTTCTTCATAAGCATTAATCTTATTTTGTCAATTAGGAACATTCAGCACCCACCCGCTATCAAGGCAGCTGCCTATCATGTCATGCCCTACCTGCACAGGTGTGCTGGCTACTCAAATGATCCAATTAAGGAGGCCATTTAGTCAGCAGCAGCAGAAGTCCTGTGCCTGGACGCTCCAACAGCGGCCAGACACAAGCAGAAGCAGCAGCAGCAGCACCACCTTTTGTTTTTTGGCTGCAGCAGCAAGGCCCACAGGGCTGGCTAGCTGGCTAGCCAGCAAGCAGGTAGCAATGAAAGTAGGAATCTTTCTTTTTAACCCTGTAAGGGGGTGGTGCACTGTACCCGAAGATACTGCCATATCGGGTCAATGCATAGGGCGACGGAAGCAAGCTTCGAAATCGGCCCCCGTTCTCAAAAATCCATTTAATATATGGTCCCCAGATACGGGACGTATCAGATATTAAACTGATAAGAACAGATACTACACTTGATCTTAGCCAAAAGGCCGAGAAGCGATAACCGTGAAAGGGGCGGGCCCAACAAGGTCCCCTTCATGGGCACTATCACTGCTTGCTGTCAGGGAGGCTGCCAGACAATTTTCCATGCACACTCTGGGCTGGGGGGCAGTCAACCACCAGTACACACAGCAGAACCTAAACCCATACCATTATTGCTAAGCAGCAAGACAGGGGCCCATTGCACTCCCACGGGGCCTTTTTAAATGCAATCCATAACCCGGATTTGCCAGGAACCCTTCTTACTCCTCCTACTTGCATGTGACACTGGGCTTAGGATCTGCATAGGAAACACACACACAAGCACACACCTACCTTTGTTGCCTGCAGATGCCTCCTTGGCTGTCCCCAAACGGTATCAAACCAACACCCACGGGAAGCTGTAAGCATAGAGGACATGCCTGCACCCCATTGGACTTACCTGTGTGGGTTAAATCCGGGTTATTTGACAACCTATGGCGGTGATGGTTCTGCTCAGGCAGAGCAGTGCTGATGCTCCTCATAAAGCTGTCGCTGCTGTGAAGGTTCTAGGTGACATCACAAATCCCTATGGTTACATACACAACAAAGCTGGGTTGTTGTTGTTTACACTCTGCAAGGCCTGTGGAAGTGAGTGACATCATAGCACTGTAGTTCTGAGGGTTCTAGATGGATGCAACAATCTCCTGTTGCTTCTATGAAGGCCATAATAGACGACATCACCAAACAGCTCCATAGTCACATACACAGCAAAGGAGAGATGTTGTTTACACCTAGTGATGTCAGTGGTATTGAGTGACATCACAGCACAGTGCTAAGGCTCCTGGGCCTGGACACAGCAGCGGCTGCAATATCTCAACGGAGAATACGTTTATATATATGTGTGTGTGTGCGTATATATATATATATATATATATATATATATATATATATATATATATATTTCTCCGCCGAAATCACTTTTAAACCCATTTCCACCTTTTTTTCCCTTCTCTTCCTCTTACTTTTTTTTCACGTTTTTTTACGTTTTTCTCCTTTTCGCCTCTTTTCTGGGCGTATTATTCTTCTTTTTCTTCTTTTTTTTCGTCTAATGCATACCCCATCAGTGCAGCAATGCTTATTCAATACCGCCAGCAGATGGAGACACTGGGGGATAATTTTCTAAGGATTTATACTGATTTTTCCTGTCTGAATTTGTCGCACAGAAAGTTGCAGGCCAAATATGTGTGACATTTCTGCGACTTTAGCTTCTAGAGCATTTTTACAACATTATACATAGGTGCTGAATACATAAAAAGCGACTGTTCAGCGACAGACAAGTCGCATCGGCTGAAAGTAGGCCAGAATGTCAGTCCATGTTGGAGCAGGTTTAGATACAGTCTAAAGTATAGATCTCAAAGTCTGTGCACAGAATTTAGCAAGGGCCTCGCACCTTCTGATGCATCAGGTAGGTGCACAATAGCATAGCCTAACCCTCTGTACTTTGGTCTATATTGATGCGGGACATAGACAGCCAGCTGATGACCAATCCATTAGTGCAATGGATGGCTGGAAGCATTTGTCTTTGCCTTTGCAATACCACAGAAGCAATGCATGGTCAATGTACAGCAATGACACACCTGTGTGAACAGCCAGGAGACCCCCCCCCCCCCCCCCCCCATGTTATGTTACATAGTTACATAGTTAGTACGGTCGAAAAAAGACATATGTCCATCAAGTTCAACCAGGGAATTAAGGGGTAGGGGTGTGGCGCGATATTGGGGAAGGGATGAGATTTTATATTTCTTCATAAGCATTAATCTTATTTTGTCAATTAGGAACATTCAGCACCCACCCGCTATCAAGGCAGCTGCCTATCATGTCATGCCCTACCTGCACAGGTGTGCTGGCTACTCAAATGATCCAATTAAGGAGGCCATTTAGTCAGCAGCAGCAGAAGTCCTGTGCCTGGACGCTCCAACAGCGGCCAGACACAAGCAGAAGCAGCAGAAGCAGCAGCAGCAGCACCACCTTTTGTTTTTTGGCTGCAGCAGCAAGGCCCACAGGGCTGGCTAGCTGGCTAGCCAGCAAGCAGGTAGCAATGAAAGTAGGAATCTTTCTTTTTAACCCTGTAAGGGGGTGGTGCACTGTACCCGAAGATACTGCCATATCGGGTCAATGCATAGGGCGACGGAAGCAAGCTTCGAAATCGGCCCCCGTTCTCAAAAATCCATTTAATATATGGTCCCCAGATAGGGGACGTATCAGATATTAAACTGATAAGAACAGATACTACACTTGATCTTAGCCAAAAGGCCGAGAAGCGATAACCGTGAAAGGGGCGGGCCCAACAAGGTCCCCTTCATGGGCACTATCACTGCTTGCTGTCAGGGAGGCTGCCAGACAATTTTCCATGCACACTCTGGGCTGGGGGGCAGTCAACCACCAGTACACACAGCAGAACCTAAACCCATACCATTATTGCTAAGCAGCAAGACAGGGGCCCATTGCACTCCCACGGGGCCTTTTTAAATGCAATCCATAACCCGGATTTGCCAGGAACCCTTCTTACTCCTCCTACTTGCATGTGACACTGGGCTTAGGATCTGCATAGGAAACACACACACAAGCACACACCTACCTTTGTTGCCTGCAGATGCCTCCTTGGCTGTCCCCAAACGGTATCAAACCAACACCCACGGGAAGCTGTAAGCATAGAGGACATGCCTGCACCCCATTGGACTTACCTGTGTGGGTTAAATCCGGGTTATTTGACAACCTATGGCGGTGATGGTTCTGCTCAGGCAGAGCAGTGCTGATGCTCCTCATAAAGCTGTCGCTGCTGTGAAGGTTCTAGGTGACATCACAAATCCCTATGGTTACATACACAACAAAGCTGGGTTGTTGTTGTTTACACTCTGCAAGGCCTGTGGAAGTGAGTGACATCATAGCACTGTAGTTCTGAGGGTTCTAGATGGATGCAACAATCTCCTGTTGCTTCTATGAAGGCCATAATAGACGACATCACCAAACAGCTCCATAGTCACATACACAGCAAAGGAGAGATGTTGTTTACACCTAGTGATGTCAGTGGTATTGAGTGACATCACAGCACAGTGCTAAGGCTCCTGGGCCTGGACACAGCAGCGGCTGCAATATCTCAACGGAGAATACGTTTATATATATGTGTGTGTGTGCGCGTATATATATATATATATATATATATATATATATATATATATTTCTCCGCCGAAATCACTTTTAAACCCATTTCCACCTTTTTTTCCCTTCTCTTCCTCTTACTTTTTTTTCACGTTTTTTTACGTTTTTCTCCTTTTCGCCTCTTTTCTGGGCGTATTATTCTTCTTTTTCTTCTTTTTTTTCGTCTAATGCATACCCCATCAGTGCAGCAATGCTTATTCAATACCGCCAGCAGATGGAGACACTGGGGGATAATTTTCTAAGGATTTATACTGATTTTTCCTGTCTGAATTTGTCGCACAGAAAGTTGCAGGCCAAATATGTGTGACATTTCTGCGACTTTAGCTTCTAGAGCATTTTTACAACATTATACATAGGTGCTGAATACATAAAAAGCGACTGTTCAGCCACAGACAAGTCGCATCGGCTGAAAGTAGGCCAGAATGTCAGTCCATGTTGGAGCAGGTTTAGATACAGTCTAAAGTATAGATCTCAAAGTCTGTGCACAGAATTTAGCAAGGGCCTCGCACCTTCTGATGCATCAGGTAGGTGCACAATAGCATAGCCTAACCCTCTGTACTTTGGTCTATATTGATGCGGGACATAGACAGCCAGCTGATGACCAATCCATTAGTGCAATGGATGGCTGGAAGCATTTGTCTTTGCCTTTGCAATACCACAGAAGCAATGCATGGTCAATGTACAGCAATGACACACCTGTGTGAACAGCCAGGAGACCCCCCCCCCCCCCCCCCCCATGTTATGTTACATAGTTACATAGTTAGTACGGTCGAAAAAAGACATATGTCCATCAAGTTCAACCAGGGAATTAAGGGGTAGGGGTGTGGCGCGATATTGGGGAAGGGATGAGATTTTATATTTCTTCATAAGCATTAATCTTATTTTGTCAATTAGGAACATTCAGCACCCACCCGCTATCAAGGCAGCTGCCTATCATGTCATGCCCTACCTGCACAGGTGTGCTGGCTACTCAAATGATCCAATTAAGGAGGCCATTTAGTCAGCAGCAGCAGAAGTCCTGTGCCTGGACGCTCCAACAGCGGCCAGACACAAGCAGAAGCAGCAGAAGCAGCAGCAGCAGCACCACCTTTTGTTTTTTGGCTGCAGCAGCAAGGCCCACAGGGCTGGCTAGCTGGCTAGCCAGCAAGCAGGTAGCAATGAAAGTAGGAATCTTTCTTTTTAACCCTGTAAGGGGGTGGTGCACTGTACCCGAAGATACTGCCATATCGGGTCAATGCATAGGGCGACGGAAGCAAGCTTCGAAATCGGCCCCCGTTCTCAAAAATCCATTTAATATATGGTCCCCAGATAGGGGACGTATCAGATATTAAACTGATAAGAACAGATACTACACTTGATCTTAGCCAAAAGGCCGAGAAGCGATAACCGTGAAAGGGGCGGGCCCAACAAGGTCCCCTTCATGGGCACTATCACTGCTTGCTGTCAGGGAGGCTGCCAGACAATTTTCCATGCACACTCTGGGCTGGGGGGCAGTCAACCACCAGTACACACAGCAGAACCTAAACCCATACCATTATTGCTAAGCAGCAAGACAGGGGCCCATTGCACTCCCACGGGGCCTTTTTAAATGCAATCCATAACCCGGATTTGCCAGGAACCCTTCTTACTCCTCCTACTTGCATGTGACACTGGGCTTAGGATCTGCATAGGAAACACACACACAAGCACACACCTACCTTTGTTGCCTGCAGATGCCTCCTTGGCTGTCCCCAAACGGTATCAAACCAACACCCACGGGAAGCTGTAAGCATAGAGGACATGCCTGCACCCCATTGGACTTACCTGTGTGGGTTAAATCCGGGTTATTTGACAACCTATGGCGGTGATGGTTCTGCTCAGGCAGAGCAGTGCTGATGCTCCTCATAAAGCTGTCGCTGCTGTGAAGGTTCTAGGTGACATCACAAATCCCTATGGTTACATACACAACAAAGCTGGGTTGTTGTTGTTTACACTCTGCAAGGCCTGTGGAAGTGAGTGACATCATAGCACTGTAGTTCTGAGGGTTCTAGATGGATGCAACAATCTCCTGTTGCTTCTATGAAGGCCATAATAGACGACATCACCAAACAGCTCCATAGTCACATACACAGCAAAGGAGAGATGTTGTTTACACCTAGTGATGTCAGTGGTATTGAGTGACATCACAGCACAGTGCTAAGGCTCCTGGGCCTGGACACAGCAGCGGCTGCAATATCTCAACGGAGAATACGTTTATATATATGTGTGTGTGTGCGCGTATATATATATATATATATATATATATATATATATATATTTCTCCGCCGAAATCACTTTTAAACCCATTTCCACCTTTTTTTCCCTTCTCTTCCTCTTACTTTTTTTTCACGTTTTTTTACGTTTTTCTCCTTTTCGCCTCTTTTCTGGGCGTATTATTCTTCTTTTTCTTCTTTTTTTTCGTCTAATGCATACCCCATCAGTGCAGCAATGCTTATTCAATACCGCCAGCAGATGGAGACACTGGGGGATAATTTTCTAAGGATTTATACTGATTTTTCCTGTCTGAATTTGTCGCACAGAAAGTTGCAGGCGAAATATGTGTGACATTTCTGCGACTTTAGCTTCTAGAGCATTTTTACAACATTATACATAGGTGCTGAATACATAAAAAGCGACTGTTCAGCGACAGACAAGTCGCATCGGCTGAAAGTAGGCCAGAATGTCAGTCCATGTTGGAGCAGGTTTAGATACAGTCTAAAGTATAGATCTCAAAGTCTGTGCACAGAATTTAGCAAGGGCCTCGCACCTTCTGATGCATCAGGTAGGTGCACAATAGCATAGCCTAACCCTCTGTACTTTGGTCTATATTGATGCGGGACATAGACAGCCAGCTGATGACCAATCCATTAGTGCAATGGATGGCTGGAAGCATTTGTCTTTGCCTTTGCAATACCACAGAAGCAATGCATGGTCAATGTACAGCAATGACACACCTGTGTGAACAGCCAGGAGACCCCCCCCCCCCCCCCCCCCCATGTTATGTTACATAGTTACATAGTTAGTACGGTCGAAAAAAGACATATGTCCATCAAGTTCAACCAGGGAATTAAGGGGTAGGGGTGTGGCGCGATATTGGGGAAGGGATGAGATTTTATATTTCTTCATAAGCATTAATCTTATTTTGTCAATTAGGAACATTCAGCACCCACCCGCTATCAAGGCAGCTGCCTATCATGTCATGCCCTACCTGCACAGGTGTGCTGGCTACTCAAATGATCCAATTAAGGAGGCCATTTAGTCAGCAGCAGCAGAAGTCCTGTGCCTGGACGCTCCAACAGCGGCCAGACACAAGCAGAAGCAGCAGAAGCAGCAGCAGCAGCACCACCTTTTGTTTTTTGGCTGCAGCAGCAAGGCCCACAGGGCTGGCTAGCTGGCTAGCCAGCAAGCAGGTAGCAATGAAAGTAGGAATCTTTCTTTTTAACCCTGTAAGGGGGTGGTGCACTGTACCCGAAGATACTGCCATATCGGGTCAATGCATAGGGCGACGGAAGCAAGCTTCGAAATCGGCCCCCGTTCTCAAAAATCCATTTAATATATGGTCCCCAGATAGGGGACGTATCAGATATTAAACTGATAAGAACAGATACTACACTTGATCTTAGCCAAAAGGCCGAGAAGCGATAACCGTGAAAGGGGCGGGCCCAACAAGGTCCCCTTCATGGGCACTATCACTGCTTGCTGTCAGGGAGGCTGCCAGACAATTTTCCATGCACACTCTGGGCTGGGGGGCAGTCAACCACCAGTACACACAGCAGAACCTAAACCCATACCATTATTGCTAAGCAGCAAGACAGGGGCCCATTGCACTCCCACGGGGCCTTTTTAAATGCAATCCATAACCCGGATTTGCCAGGAACCCTTCTTACTCCTCCTACTTGCATGTGACACTGGGCTTAGGATCTGCATAGGAAACACACACACAAGCACACACCTACCTTTGTTGCCTGCAGATGCCTCCTTGGCTGTCCCCAAACGGTATCAAACCAACACCCACGGGAAGCTGTAAGCATAGAGGACATGCCTGCACCCCATTGGACTTACCTGTGTGGGTTAAATCCGGGTTATTTGACAACCTATGGCGGTGATGGTTCTGCTCAGGCAGAGCAGTGCTGATGCTCCTCATAAAGCTGTCGCTGCTGTGAAGGTTCTAGGTGACATCACAAATCCCTATGGTTACATACACAACAAAGCTGGGTTGTTGTTGTTTACACTCTGCAAGGCCTGTGGAAGTGAGTGACATCATAGCACTGTAGTTCTGAGGGTTCTAGATGGATGCAACAATCTCCTGTTGCTTCTATGAAGGCCGTAATAGACGACATCACCAAACAGCTCCATAGTCACATACACAGCAAAGGAGAGATGTTGTTTACACCTAGTGATGTCAGTGGTATTGAGTGACATCACAGCACAGTGCTAAGGCTCCTGGGCCTGGACACAGCAGCGGCTGCAATATCTCAACGGAGAATACGTTTATATATATGTGTGTGTGTGCGCGTATATATATATATATATATATATATATATATATATATATATATATATTTCTCCGCCGAAATCACTTTTAAACCCATTTCCACCTTTTTTTCCCTTCTCTTCCTCTTACTTTTTTTTCACGTTTTTTTACGTTTTTCTCCTTTTCGCCTCTTTTCTGGGCGTATTATTCTTCTTTTTCTTCTTTTTTTTCGTCTAATGCATACCCCATCAGTGCAGCAATGCTTATTCAATACCGCCAGCAGATGGAGACACTGGGGGATAATTTTCTAAGGATTTATACTGATTTTTCCTGTCTGAATTTGTCGCACAGAAAGTTGCAGGCCAAATATGTGTGACATTTCTGCGACTTTAGCTTCTAGAGCATTTTTACAACATTATACATAGGTGCTGAATACATAAAAAGCGACTGTTCAGCGACAGACAAGTCGCATCGGCTGAAAGTAGGCCAGAATGTCAGTCCATGTTGGAGCAGGTTTAGATACAGTCTAAAGTATAGATCTCAAAGTCTGTGCACAGAATTTAGCAAGGGCCTCGCACCTTCTGATGCATCAGGTAGGTGCACAATAGCATAGCCTAACCCTCTGTACTTTGGTCTATATTGATGCGGGACATAGACAGCCAGCTGATGACCAATCCATTAGTGCAATGGATGGCTGGAAGCATTTGTCTTTGCCTTTGCAATACCACAGAAGCAATGCATGGTCAATGTACAGCAATGACACACCTGTGTGAACCGCCAGGAGACCCCCCCCCCCCCCCCCCATGTTATGTTACATAGTTACATAGTTAGTACGGTCGAAAAAAGACATATGTCCATCAAGTTCAACCAGGGAATTAAGGGGTAGGGGTGTGGCGCGATATTGGGGAAGGGATGAGATTTTATATTTCTTCATAAGCATTAATCTTATTTTGTCAATTAGGAACATTCAGCACCCACCCGCTATCAAGGCAGCTGCCTATCATGTCATGCCCTACCTGCACAGGTGTGCTGGCTACTCAAATGATCCAATTAAGGAGGCCATTTAGTCAGCAGCAGCAGAAGTCCTGTGCCTGGACGCTCCAACAGCGGCCAGACACAAGCAGAAGCAGCAGAAGCAGCAGCAGCAGCACCACCTTTTGTTTTTTGGCTGCAGCAGCAAGGCCCACAGGGCTGGCTAGCTGGCTAGCCAGCAAGCAGGTAGCAATGAAAGTAGGAATCTTTCTTTTTAACCCTGTAAGGGGGTGGTGCACTGTACCCGAAGATACTGCCATATCGGGTCAATGCATAGGGCGACGGAAGCAAGCTTCGAAATCGGCCCCCGTTCTCAAAAATCCATTTAATATATGGTCCCCAGATAGGGGACGTATCAGATATTAAACTGATAAGAACAGATACTACACTTGATCTTAGCCAAAAGGCCGAGAAGCGATAACCGTGAAAGGGGCGGGCCCAACAAGGTCCCCTTCATGGGCACTATCACTGCTTGCTGTCAGGGAGGCTGCCAGACAATTTTCCATGCACACTCTGGGCTGGGGGGCAGTCAACCACCAGTACACACAGCAGAACCTAAACCCATACCATTATTGCTAAGCAGCAAGACAGGGGCCCATTGCACTCCCACGGGGCTTTTTAAATGCAATCCATAACCCGGATTTGCCAGGAACCCTTCTTACTCCTCCTACTTGCATGTGACACTGGGCTTAGGATCTGCATAGGAAACACACACACAAGCACACACCTACCTTTGTTGCCTGCAGATGCCTCCTTGGCTGTCCCCAAACGGTATCAAACCAACACCCACGGGAAGCTGTAAGCATAGAGGACATGCCTGCACCCCATTGGACTTACCTGTGTGGGTTAAATCCGGGTTATTTGACAACCTATGGCGGTGATGGTTCTGCTCAGGCAGAGCAGTGCTGATGCTCCTCATAAAGCTGTCGCTGCTGTGAAGGTTCTAGGTGACATCACAAATCCCTATGGTTACATACACAACAAAGCTGGGTTGTTGTTGTTTACACTCTGCAAGGCCTGTGGAAGTGAGTGACATCATAGCACTGTAGTTCTGAGGGTTCTAGATGGATGCAACAATCTCCTGTTGCTTCTATGAAGGCCATAATAGACGACATCACCAAACAGCTCCATAGTCACATACACAGCAAAGGAGAGATGTTGTTTACACCTAGTGATGTCAGTGGTATTGAGTGACATCACAGCACAGTGCTAAGGCTCCTGGGCCTGGACACAGCAGCGGCTGCAATATCTCAACGGAGAATACGTTTATATATATGTGTGTGTGTGCGCGTATATATATATATATATATATATATATATATATATATATATATATTTCTCCGCCGAAATCACTTTTAAACCCATTTCCACCTTTTTTTCCCTTCTCTTCCTCTTACTTTTTTTTCACGTTTTTTTACGTTTTTCTCCTTTTCGCCTCTTTTCTGGGCGTATTATTCTTCTTTTTCTTCTTTTTTTTCGTCTAATGCATACCCCATCAGTGCAGCAATGCTTATTCAATACCGCCAGCAGATGGAGACACTGGGGGATAATTTTCTAAGGATTTATACTGATTTTTCCTGTCTGAATTTGTCGCACAGAAAGTTGCAGGCCAAATATGTGTGACATTTCTGCGACTTTAGCTTCTAGAGCATTTTTACAACATTATACATAGGTGCTGAATACATAAAAAGCGACTGTTCAGCGACAGACAAGTCGCATCGGCTGAAAGTAGGCCAGAATGTCAGTCCATGTTGGAGCAGGTTTAGATACAGTCTAAAGTATAGATCTCAAAGTCTGTGCACAGAATTTAGCAAGGGCCTCGCACCTTCTGATGCATCAGGTAGGTGCACAATAGCATAGCCTAACCCTCTGTACTTTGGTCTATATTGATGCGGGACATAGACAGCCAGCTGATGACCAATCCATTAGTGCAATGGATGGCTGGAAGCATTTGTCTTTGCCTTTGCAATACCACAGAAGCAATGCATGGTCAATGTACAGCAATGACACACCTGTGTGAACCGCCAGGAGACCCCCCCCCCCCCCCCCATGTTATGTTACATAGTTACATAGTTAGTACGGTCGAAAAAAGACATATGTCCATCAAGTTCAACCAGGGAATTAAGGGGTAGGGGTGTGGCGCGATATTGGGGAAGGGATGAGATTTTATATTTCTTCATAAGCATTAATCTTATTTTGTCAATTAGGAACATTCAGCACCCACCCGCTATCAAGGCAGCTGCCTATCATGTCATGCCCTACCTGCACAGGTGTGCTGGCTACTCAAATGATCCAATTAAGGAGGCCATTTAGTCAGCAGCAGCAGAAGTCCTGTGCCTGGACGCTCCAACA
This sequence comes from Hyla sarda, assembly GCF_029499605.1. Lineage (NCBI taxonomy): Eukaryota > Metazoa > Chordata > Amphibia > Anura > Hylidae > Hyla > Hyla sarda. Next base: position 87,917 of record NW_026607860.1, read on the forward strand.
GCGGCCAGACACAAGCAGAAGCAGCAGAAGCAGCAGCAGCAGCACCACCTTTTGTTTTTTGGCTGCAGCAGCAAGGCCCACAGGGCTGGCTAGCTGGCTAGCCAGCAAGCAGGTAGCAATGAAAGTAGGAATCTTTCTTTTTAACCCTGTAAGGGGGTGGTGCACTGTACCCGAAGATACTGCCATATCGGGTCAATGCATAGGGCGACGGAAGCAAGCTTCGAAATCGGCCCCCGTTCTCAAAAATCCATTTAATATATGGTCCCCAGATAGGGGACGTATCAGATATTAAACTGATAAGAACAGATACTACACTTGATCTTAGCCAAAAGGCCGAGAAGCGATAACCGTGAAAGGGGCGGGCCCAACAAGGTCCCCTTCATGGGCACTATCACTGCTTGCTGTCAGGGAGGCTGCCAGACAATTTTCCATGCACACTCTGGGCTGGGGGGCAGTCAACCACCAGTACACACAGCAGAACCTAAACCCATACCATTATTGCTAAGCAGCAAGACAGGGGCCCATTGCACTCCCACGGGGCCTTTTTAAATGCAATCCATAACCCGGATTTGCCAGGAACCCTTCTTACTCCTCCTACTTGCATGTGACACTGGGCTTAGGATCTGCATAGGAAACACACACACAAGCACACACCTACCTTTGTTGCCTGCAGATGCCTCCTTGGCTGTCCCCAAACGGTATCAAACCAACACCCACGGGAAGCTGTAAGCATAGAGGACATGCCTGCACCCCATTGGACTTACCTGTGTGGGTTAAATCCGGGTTATTTGACAACCTATGGCGGTGATGGTTCTGCTCAGGCAGAGCAGTGCTGATGCTCCTCATAAAGCTGTCGCTGCTGTGAAGGTTCTAGGTGACATCACAAATCCCTATGGTTACATACACAACAAAGCTGGGTTGTTGTTGTTTACACTCTGCAAGGCCTGTGGAAGTGAGTGACATCATAGCACTGTAGTTCTGAGGGTTCTAGATGGATGCAACAATCTCCTGTTGCTTCTATGAAGGCCATAATAGACGACATCACCAAACAGCTCCATAGTCACATACACAGCAAAGGAGAGATGTTGTTTACACCTAGTGATGTCAGTGGTATTGAGTGACATCACAGCACAGTGCTAAGGCTCCTGGGCCTGGACACAGCAGCGGCTGCAATATCTCAACGGAGAATACGTTTATATATATGTGTGTGTGTGCGCGTATATATATATATATATATATATATATATATATATATATATATATTTCTCCGCCGAAATCACTTTTAAACCCATTTCCACCTTTTTTTCCCTTCTCTTCCTCTTACTTTTTTTTCACGTTTTTTTACGTTTTTCTCCTTTTCGCCTCTTTTCTGGGTGTATTATTCTTCTTTTTCTTCTTTTTTTTCGTCTAATGCATACCCCATCAGTGCAGCAATGCTTATTCAATACCGCCAGCAGATGGAGACACTGGGGGATAATTTTCTAAGGATTTATACTGATTTTTCCTGTCTGAATTTGTCGCACAGAAAGTTGCAGGCCAAATATGTGTGACATTTCTGCGACTTTAGCTTCTAGAGCATTTTTACAACATTATACATAGGTGCTGAATACATAAAAAGCGACTGTTCAGCGACAGACAAGTCGCATCGGCTGAAAGTAGGCCAGAATGTCAGTCCATGTTGGAGCAGGTTTAGATACAGTCTAAAGTATAGATCTCAAAGTCTGTGCACAGAATTTAGCAAGGGCCTCGCACCTTCTGATGCATCAGGTAGGTGCACAATAGCATAGCCTAACCCTCTGTACTTTGGTCTATATTGATGCGGGACATAGACAGCCAGCTGATGACCAATCCATTAGTGCAATGGATGGCTGGAAGCATTTGTCTTTGCCTTTGCAATACCACAGAAGCAATGCATGGTCAATGTACAGCAATGACACACCTGTGTGAACAGCCAGGAGACCCCCCCCCCCCCCCATGTTATGTTACATAGTTACATAGTTAGTACGGTCGAAAAAAGACATATGTCCATCAAGTTCAACCAGGGAATTAAGGGGTAGGGGTGTGGCGCGATATTGGGGAAGGGATGAGATTTTATATTTCTTCATAAGCATTAATCTTATTTTGTCAATTAGGAACATTCAGCACCCACCCGCTATCAAGGCAGCTGCCTATCATGTCATGCCCTACCTGCACAGGTGTGCTGGCTACTCAAATGATCCAATTAAGGAGGCCATTTAGTCAGCAGCAGCAGAAGTCCTGTGCCTGGACGCTCCAACAGCGGCCAGACACAAGCAGAAGCAGCAGAAGCAGCAGCAGCAGCACCACCTTTTGTTTTTTGGCTGCAGCAGCAAGGCCCACAGGGCTGGCTAGCTGGCTAGCCAGCAAGCAGGTAGCAATGAAAGTAGGAATCTTTCTTTTTAACCCTGTAAGGGGGTGGTGCACTGTACCCGAAGATACTGCCATATCGGGTCAATGCATAGGGCGACGGAAGCAAGCTTCGAAATCGGCCCCCGTTCTCAAAAATCCATTTAATATATGGTCCCCAGATAGGGGACGTATCAGATATTAAACTGATAAGAACAGATACTACACTTGATCTTAGCCAAAAGGCCGAGAAGCGATAACCGTGAAAGAGGCGGGCCCAACAAGGTCCCCTTCATGGGCACTATCACTGCTTGCTGTCAGGGAGGCTGCCAGACAATTTTCCATGCACACTCTGGGCTGGGGGGCAGTCAACCACCAGTACACACAGCAGAACCTAAACCCATACCATTATTGCTAAGCAGCAAGACAGGGGCCCATTGCACTCCCACGGGGCCTTTTTAAATGCAATCCATAACCCGGATTTGCCAGGAACCCTTCTTACTCCTCCTACTTGCATGTGACACTGGGCTTAGGATCTGCATAGGAAACACACACACAAGCACACACCTACCTTTGTTGCCTGCAGATGCCTCCTTGGCTGTCCCCAAACGGTATCAAACCAACACCCACGGGAAGCTGTAAGCATAGAGGACATGCCTGCACCCCATTGGACTTACCTGTGTGGGTTAAATCCGGGTTATTTGACAACCTATGGCGGTGATGGTTCTGCTCAGGCAGAGCAGTGCTGATGCTCCTCATAAAGCTGTCGCTGCTGTGAAGGTTCTAGGTGACATCACAAATCCCTATGGTTACATACACAACAAAGCTGGGTTGTTGTTGTTTACACTCTGCAAGGCCTGTGGAAGTGAGTGACATCATAGCACTGTAGTTCTGAGGGTTCTAGATGGATGCAACAATCTCCTGTTGCTTCTATGAAGGCCATAATAGACGACATCACCAAACAGCTCCATAGTCACATACACAGCAAAGGAGAGATGTTGTTTACACCTAGTGATGTCAGTGGTATTGAGTGACATCACAGCACAGTGCTAAGGCTCCTGGGCCTGGACACAGCAGCGGCTGCAATATCTCAACGGAGGAGAATACGTTTATATATATGTGTGTGTGTGCGCGTATATATATATATATATATATATATATATATATATATATATATATATTTCTCCGCCGAAATCACTTTTAAACCCATTTCCACCTTTTTTTCCCTTCTCTTCCTCTTACTTTTTTTTCACGTTTTTTTACGTTTTTCTCCTTTTCGCCTCTTTTCTGGGCGTATTATTCTTCTTTTTCTTCTTTTTTTTCGTCTAATGCATACCCCATCAGTGCAGCAATGCTTATTCAATACCGCCAGCAGATGGAGACACTGGGGGATAATTTTCTAAGGATTTATACTGATTTTTCCTGTCTGAATTTGTCGCACAGAAAGTTGCAGGCCAAATATGTGTGACATTTCTGCGACTTTAGCTTCTAGAGCATTTTTACAACATTATACATAGGTGCTGAATACATAAAAAGCGACTGTTCAGCGACAGACAAGTCGCATCGGCTGAAAGTAGGCCAGAATGTCAGTCCATGTTGGAGCAGGTTTAGATACAGTCTAAAGTATAGATCTCAAAGTCTGTGCACAGAATTTAGCAAGGGCCTCGCACCTTCTGATGCATCAGGTAGGTGCACAATAGCATAGCCTAACCCTCTGTACTTTGGTCTATATTGATGCGGGACATAGACAGCCAGCTGATGACCAATCCATTAGTGCAATGGATGGCTGGAAGCATTTGTCTTTGCCTTTGCAATACCACAGAAGCAATGCATGGTCAATGTACAGCAATGACACACCTGTGTGAACAGCCAGGAGACCCCCCCCCCCCCCCCATGTTATGTTACATAGTTACATAGTTAGTACGGTCGAAAAAAGACATATGTCCATCAAGTTCAACCAGGGAATTAAGGGGTAGGGGTGTGGCGCGATATTGGGGAAGGGATGAGATTTTATATTTCTTCATAAGCATTAATCTTATTTTGTCAATTAGGAACATTCAGCACCCACCCGCTATCAAGGCAGCTGCCTATCATGTCATGCCCTACCTGCACAGGTGTGCTGGCTACTCAAATGATCCAATTAAGGAGGCCATTTAGTCAGCAGCAGCAGAAGTCCTGTGCCTGGACGCTCCAACAGCGGCCAGACACAAGCAGAAGCAGCAGAAGCAGCAGCAGCAGCACCACCTTTTGTTTTTTGGCTGCAGCAGCAAGGCCCACAGGGCTGGCTAGCTGGCTAGCCAGCAAGCAGGTAGCAATGAAAGTAGGAATCTTTCTTTTTAACCCTGTAAGGGGGTGGTGCACTGTACCCGAAGATACTGCCATATCGGGTCAATGCATAGGGCGACGGAAGCAAGCTTCGAAATCGGCCCCCGTTCTCAAAAATCCATTTAATATATGGTCCCCAGATAGGGGACGTATCAGATATTAAACTGATAAGAACAGATACTACACTTGATCTTAGCCAAAAGGCCGAGAAGCGATAACCGTGAAAGGGGCGGGCCCAACAAGGTCCCCTTCATGGGCACTATCACTGCTTGCTGTCAGGGAGGCTGCCAGACAATTTTCCATGCACACTCTGGGCTGGGGGGCAGTCAACCACCAGTACACACAGCAGAACCTAAACCCATACCATTATTGCTAAGCAGCAAGACAGGGGCCCATTGCACTCCCACGGGGCCTTTTTAAATGCAATCCATAACCCGGATTTGCCAGGAACCCTTCTTACTCCTCCTACTTGCATGTGACACTGGGCTTAGGATCTGCATAGGAAACACACACACAAGCACACACCTACCTTTGTTGCCTGCAGATGCCTCCTTGGCTGTCCCCAAACGGTATCAAACCAACACCCACGGGAAGCTGTAAGCATAGAGGACATGCCTGCACCCCATTGGACTTACCTGTGTGGGTTAAATCCGGGTTATTTGACAACCTATGGCGGTGATGGTTCTGCTCAGGCAGAGCAGTGCTGATGCTCCTCATAAAGCTGTCGCTGCTGTGAAGGTTCTAGGTGACATCACAAATCCCTATGGTTACATACACAACAAAGCTGGGTTGTTGTTGTTTACACTCTGCAAGGCCTGTGGAAGTGAGTGACATCATAGCACTGTAGTTCTGAGGGTTCTAGATGGATGCAACAATCTCCTGTTGCTTCTATGAAGGCCATAATAGACGACATCACCAAACAGCTCCATAGTCACATACACAGCAAAGGAGAGATGTTGTTTACACCTAGTGATGTCAGTGGTATTGAGTGACATCACAGCACAGTGCTAAGGCTCCTGGGCCTGGACACAGCAGCGGCTGCAATATCTCAACGGAGAATACGTTTATATATATGTGTGTGTGTGCGCGTATATATATATATATATATATATATATATATATATTTCTCCGCCGAAATCACTTTTAAACCCATTTCCACCTTTTTTTCCCTTCTCTTCCTCTTACTTTTTTTTCACGTTTTTTTACGTTTTTCTCCTTTTCGCCTCTTTTCTGGGCGTATTATTCTTCTTTTTCTTCTTTTTTTTCGTCTAATGCATACCCCATCAGTGCAGCAATGCTTATTCAATACCGCCAGCAGATGGAGACACTGGGGGATAATTTTCTAAGGATTTATACTGATTTTTCCTGTCTGAATTTGTCGCACAGAAAGTTGCAGGCCAAATATGTGTGACATTTCTGCGACTTTAGCTTCTAGAGCATTTTTACAACATTATACATAGGTGCTGAATACATAAAAAGCGTCTGTTCAGCGACAGACAAGTCGCATCGGCTGAAAGTAGGCCAGAATGTCAGTCCATGTTGGAGCAGGTTTAGATACAGTCTAAAGTATAGATCTCAAAGTCTGTGCACAGAATTTAGCAAGGGCCTCGCACCTTCTGATGCATCAGGTAGGTGCACAATAGCATAGCCTAACCCTCTGTACTTTGGTCTATATTGATGCGGGACATAGACAGCCAGCTGATGACCAATCCATTAGTGCAATGGATGGCTGGAAGCATTTGTCTTTGCCTTTGCAATACCACAGAAGCAATGCATGGTCAATGTACAGCAATGACACACCTGTGTGAACAGCCAGGAGACCCCCCCCCCCCCCCCATGTTATGTTACATAGTTACATAGTTAGTACGGTCGAAAAAAGACATATGTCCATCAAGTTCAACCAGGGAATTAAGGGGTAGGGGTGTGGCGCGATATTGGGGAAGGGATGAGATTTTATATTTCTTCATAAGCATTAATCTTATTTTGTCAATTAGGAACATTCAGCACCCACCCGCTATCAAGGCAGCTGCCTATCATGTCATGCCCTACCTGCACAGGTGTGCTGGCTACTCAAATGATCCAATTAAGGAGGCCATTTAGTCAGCAGCAGCAGAAGTCCTGTGCCTGGACGCTCCAACAGCGGCCAGACACAAGCAGAAGCAGCAGAAGCAGCAGCAGCAGCACCACCTTTTGTTTTTTGGCTGCAGCAGCAAGGCCCACAGGGCTGGCTAGCTGGCTAGCCAGCAAGCAGGTAGCAATGAAAGTAGGAATCTTTCTTTTTAACCCTGTAAGGGGGTGGTGCACTGTACCCGAAGATACTGCCATATCGGGTCAATGCATAGGGCGACGGAAGCAAGCTTCGAAATCGGCCCCCGTTCTCAAAAATCCATTTAATATATGGTCCCCAGATAGGGGACGTATCAGATATTAAACTGATAAGAACAGATACTACACTTGATCTTAGCCAAAAGGCCGAGAAGCGATAACCGTGAAAGGGGCGGGCCCAACAAGGTCCCCTTCATGGGCACTATCACTGCTTGCTGTCAGGGAGGCTGCCAGACAATTTTCCATGCACACTCTGGGCTGGGGGGCAGTCAACCACCAGTACACACAGCAGAACCTAAACCCATACCATTATTGCTAAGCAGCAAGACAGGGGCCCATTGCACTCCCACGGGGCCTTTTTAAATGCAATCCATAACCCGGATTTGCCAGGAACCCTTCTTACTCCTCCTACTTGCATGTGACACTGGGCTTAGGATCTGCATAGGAAACACACACACAAGCACACACCTACCTTTGTTGCCTGCAGATGCCTCCTTGGCTGTCCCCAAACGGTATCAAACCAACACCCACGGGAAGCTGTAAGCATAGAGGACATGCCTGCACCCCATTGGACTTACCTGTGTGGGTTAAATCCGGGTTATTTGACAACCTATGGCGGTGATGGTTCTGCTCAGGCAGAGCAGTGCTGATGCTCCTCATAAAGCTGTCGCTGCTGTGAAGGTTCTAGGTGACATCACAAATCCCTATGGTTACATACACAACAAAGCTGGGTTGTTGTTGTTTACACTCTGCAAGGCCTGTGGAAGTGAGTGACATCATAGCACTGTAGTTCTGAGGGTTCTAGATGGATGCAACAATCTCCTGTTGCTTCTATGAAGGCCATAATAGACGACATCACCAAACAGCTCCATAGTCACATACACAGCAAAGGAGAGATGTTGTTTACACCTAGTGATGTCAGTGGTATTGAGTGACATCACAGCACAGTGCTAAGGCTCCTGGGCCTGGACACAGCAGCGGCTGCAATATCTCAACGGAGAATACGTTTATATATATGTGTGTGTGTGCGCGTATATATATATATATATATATATATATATATATATATATTTCTCCGCCAAAATCACTTTTAAACCCATTTCCACCTTTTTTTCCCTTCTCTTCCTCTTACTTTTTTTTCACGTTTTTTTACGTTTTTCTCCTTTTCGCCTCTTTTCTGGGCGTATTATTCTTCTTTTTCTTCTTTTTTTTCGTCTAATGCATACCCCATCAGTGCAGCAATGCTTATTCAATACCGCCAGCAGATGGAGACACTGGGGGATAATTTTCTAAGGATTTATACTGATTTTTCCTGTCTGAATTTGTCGCACAGAAAGTTGCAGGCCAAATATGTGTGACATTTCTGCGACTTTAGCTTCTAGAGCATTTTTACAACATTATACATAGGTGCTGAATACATAAAAAGCGACTGTTCAGCGACAGACAAGTCGCATCGGCTGAAAGTAGGCCAGAATGTCAGTCCATGTTGGAGCAGGTTTAGATACAGTCTAAAGTATAGATCTCAAAGTCTGTGCACAGAATTTAGCAAGGGCCTCGCACCTTCTGATGCATCAGGTAGGTGCACAATAGCATAGCCTAACCCTCTGTACTTTGGTCTATATTGATGCGGGACATAGACAGCCAGCTGATGACCAATCCATTAGTGCAATGGATGGCTGGAAGCATTTGTCTTTGCCTTTGCAATACCACAGAAGCAATGCATGGTCAATGTACAGCAATGACACACCTGTGTGAACAGCCAGGAGACCCCCCCCCCCCCCCCCATGTTATGTTACATAGTTACATAGTTAGTACGGTCGAAAAAAGACATATGTCCATCAAGTTCAACCAGGGAATTAAGGGGTAGGGGTGTGGCGCGATATTGGGGAAGGGATGAGATTTTATATTTCTTCATAAGCATTAATCTTATTTTGTCAATTAGGAACATTCAGCACCCACCCGCTATCAAGGCAGCTGCCTATCATGTCATGCCCTACCTGCACAGGTGTGCTGGCTACTCAAATGATCCAATTAAGGAGGCCATTTAGTCAGCAGCAGCAGAAGTCCTGTGCCTGGACGCTCCAACAGCGGCCAGACACAAGCAGAAGCAGCAGAAGCAGCAGCAGCAGCACCACCTTTTGTTTTTTGGCTGCAGCAGCAAGGCCCACAGGGCTGGCTAGCTGGCTAGCCAGCAAGCAGGTAGCAATGAAAGTAGGAATCTTTCTTTTTAACCCTGTAAGGGGGTGGTGCACTGTACCCGAAGATACTGCCATATCGGGTCAATGCATAGGGCGACGGAAGCAAGCTTCGAAATCGGCCCCCGTTCTCAAAAATCCATTTAATATATGGTCCCCAGATAGGGGACGTATCAGATATTAAACTGATAAGAACAGATTTTTTTTTTTTTTTTATCTAAAGCCGAGGAACGTGCTTTCGATTCACCCAAAGTGCAAGAAAAAGTGCAAACGTGTTACACTAAAAAAACGTGCACAAAGGATGCGGTCTATCGCAAGCCCTTCTCCGATAGGAGAGAGGCCCCCCAACAAACCTTACCCTTCACCTCCGGACCAAAAGGTGCCTGCGAGGTTCCAGGATCGATGTCCCTTTTCGCCGAAGCTACTAGGGGACCACAAATGCTCCCGGCATCCCCCTTGGCGTTGGCCAAGGTATCTGCCCGCAGAGCCGATTACGGTAGGTACCCTGCCAAAGCAGGAGTACCCGGGGTGTTTGCAGGGAGGTGCGGAACCTAATGGCCACACACACCTCCCCTAGACCGCCAGGAGGGACACCCAGAAGGGCTACCGCATCCTGACAAATCCTGTGAACACACAACACGCAAAAAGTGACACAGTGAGACAAAAAAGAAATAAATAAGTGAATGTGTGCAGATATACTGCCCGGACATCCGGCCGGATCTATAAAAATTTCTCTGATCCTAACCAGAAGGCCGGGAATCAAGAGGTGAGTGCCACAAGGTGAAGAGATTATGGTGCCCGTGCTTCAACTCAGTGAGTCTATTCTCCCAGTGAGTTTCGGCACCTCGGGGTCACCACTCCCCGAGGCACAAAAGTACCTCGGCTCTAGACCCTCTCAGCCTCATGGCGAGACCCGGAGGGAACAGGTCACATCGGGGCAGCCGTCGAGCTGATTCCTCAGAACCAGCCCCGGAAAGCCCTGGTACACCTGCATCCTCCATGCAGCACCCATCCCCACCAGCATGAAAACTGATAAGAACAGATACTACACTTGATCTTAGCCAAAAGGCCGAGAAGCAATAACCGTGAAAGGGGCGGGCCCAACAAGGTCCCCTTCATGGGCACTATCACTGCTTGCTGTCAGGGAGGCTGCCAGACAATTTTCCATGCACACTCTGGGCTGGGGGGCAGTCAACCACCAGTACACACAGCAGAACCTAAACCCATACCATTATTGCTAAGCAGCAAGACAGGGGCCCATTGCACTCCCACGGGGCCTTTTTAAATGCAATCCATAACCCGGATTTGCCAGGAACCCTTCTTACTCCTCCTACTTGCATGTGACACTGGGCTTAGGATCTGCATAGGAAACACACACACAAGCACACACCTACCTTTGTTGCCTGCAGATGCCTCCTTGGCTGTCCCCAAACGGTATCAAACCAACACCCACGGGAAGCTGTAAGCATAGAGGACATGCCTGCACCCCATTGGACTTACCTGTGTGGGTTAAATCCGGGTTATTTGACAACCTATGGCGGTGATGGTTCTGCTCAGGCAGAGCAGTGCTGATGCTCCTCATAAAGCTGTCGCTGCTGTGAAGGTTCTAGGTGACATCACAAATCCCTATGGTTACATACACAACAAAGCTGGGTTGTTGTTGTTTACACTCTGCAAGGCCTGTGGAAGTGAGTGACATCATAGCACTGTAGTTCTGAGGGTTCTAGATGGATGCAACAATCTCCTGTTGCTTCTATGAAGGCCATAATAGACGACATCACCAAACAGCTCCATAGTCACATACACAGCAAAGGAGAGATGTTGTTTACACCTAGTGATGTCAGTGGTATTGAGTGACATCACAGCACAGTGCTAAGGCTCCTGGGCCTGGACACAGCAGCGGCTGCAATATCTCAACGGAGAATACGTTTATATATATGTGTGTGTGTGCGCGTATATATATATATATATATATATATATATATATATATATATATATATTTCTCCGCCGAAATCACTTTTAAACCCATTTCCACCTTTTTTTCCCTTCTCTTCCTCTTACTTTTTTTTCACGTTTTTTTACGTTTTTCTCCTTTTCGCCTCTTTTCTGGGCGTATTATTCTTCTTTTTCTTCTTTTTTTTCGTCTAATGCATACCCCATCAGTGCAGCAATGCTTATTCAATACCGCCAGCAGATGGAGACACTGGGGGATAATTTTCTAAGGATTTATACTGATTTTTCCTGTCTGAATTTGTCGCACAGAAAGTTGCAGGCCAAATATGTGTGACATTTCTGCGACTTTAGCTTCTAGAGCATTTTTACAACATTATACATAGGTGCTGAATACATAAAAAGCGACTGTTCAGCGACAGACAAGTCGCATCGGCTGAAAGTAGGCCAGAATGTCAGTCCATGTTGGAGCAGGTTTAGATACAGTCTAAAGTATAGATCTCAAAGTCTGTGCACAGAATTTAGCAAGGGCCTCGCACCTTCTGATGCATCAGGTAGGTGCACAATAGCATAGCCTAACCCTCTGTACTTTGGTCTATATTGATGCGGGACATAGACAGCCAGCTGATGACCAATCCATTAGTGCAATGGATGGCTGGAAGCATTTGTCTTTGCCTTTGCAATACCACAGAAGCAATGCATGGTCAATGTACAGCAATGACACACCTGTGTGAACAGCCAGGAGACCCCCCCCCCCCCCATGTTATGTTACATAGTTACATAGTTAGTACGGTCGAAAAAAGACATATGTCCATCAAGTTCAACCAGGGAATTAAGGGGTAGGGGTGTGGCGCGATATTGGGGAAGGGATGAGATTTTATATTTCTTCATAAGCATTAATCTTATTTTGTCAATTAGGAACATTCAGCACCCACCCGCTATCAAGGCAGCTGCCTATCATGTCATGCCCTACCTGCACAGGTGTGCTGGCTACTCAAATGATCCAATTAAGGAGGCCATTTAGTCAGCAGCAGCAGAAGTCCTGTGCCTGGACGCTCCAACAGCGGCCAGACACAAGCAGAAGCAGCAGAAGCAGCAGCAGCAGCACCACCTTTTGTTTTTTGGCTGCAGCAGCAAGGCCCACAGGGCTGGCTAGCTGGCTAGCCAGCAAGCAGGTAGCAATGAAAGTAGGAATCTTTCTTTTTAACCCTGTAAGGGGGTGGTGCACTGTACCCGAAGATACTGCCATATCGGGTCAATGCATAGGGCGACGGAAGCAAGCTTCGAAATCGGCCCCCGTTCTCAAAAATCCATTTAATATATGGTCCCCAGATAGGGGACGTATCAGATATTAAACTGATAAGAACAGATACTACACTTGATCTTAGCCAAAAGGCCGAGAAGCGATAACCGTGAAAGGGGCGGGCCCAACAAGGTCCCCTTCATGGGCACTATCACTGCTTGCTGTCAGGGAGGCTGCCAGACAATTTTCCATGCACACTCTGGGCTGGGGGGCAGTCAACCACCAGTACACACAGCAGAACCTAAACCCATACCATTATTGCTAAGCAGCAAGACAGGGGCCCATTGCACTCCCACGGGGCCTTTTTAAATGCAATCCATAACCCGGATTTGCCAGGAACCCTTCTTACTCCTCCTACTTGCATGTGACACTGGGCTTAGGATCTGCATAGGAAACACACACACAAGCACACACCTACCTTTGTTGCCTGCAGATGCCTCCTTGGCTGTCCCCAAACGGTATCAAACCAACACCCACGGGAAGCTGTAAGCATAGAGGACATGCCTGCACCCCATTGGACTTACCTGTGTGGGTTAAATCCGGGTTATTTGACAACCTATGGCGGTGATGGTTCTGCTCAGGCAGAGCAGTGCTGATGCTCCTCATAAAGCTGTCGCTGCTGTGAAGGTTCTAGGTGACATCACAAATCCCTATGGTTACATACACAACAAAGCTGGGTTGTTGTTGTTTACACTCTGCAAGGCCTGTGGAAGTGAGTGACATCATAGCACTGTAGTTCTGAGGGTTCTAGATGGATGCAACAATCTCCTGTTGCTTCTATGAAGGCCATAATAGACGACATCACCAAACAGCTCCATAGTCACATACACAGCAAAGGAGAGATGTTGTTTACACCTAGTGATGTCAGTGGTATTGAGTGACATCACAGCACAGTGCTAAGGCTCCTGGGCCTGGACACAGCAGCGGCTGCAATATCTCAACGGAGAATACGTTTATATATATGTGTGTGTGTGCGCGTATATATATATATATATATATATATATATATATATATATATATTCTCCGCCGAAATCACTTTTAAACCCATTTCCACCTTTTTTTCCCTTCTCTTCCTCTTACTTTTTTTTCACGTTTTTTTACGTTTTTCTCCTTTTCGCCTCTTTTCTGGGCGTATTATTCTTCTTTTTCTTCTTTTTTTTCGTCTAATGCATACCCCATCAGTGCAGCAATGCTTATTCAATACCGCCAGCAGATGGAGACACTGGGGGATAATTTTCTAAGGATTTATACTGATTTTTCCTGTCTGAATTTGTCGCACAGAAAGTTGCAGGCCAAATATGTGTGACATTTCTGCGACTTTAGCTTCTAGAGCATTTTTACAACATTATACATAGGTGCTGAATACATAAAAAGCGACTGTTCAGCGACAGACAAGTCGCATCGGCTGAAAGTAGGCCAGAATGTCAGTCCATGTTGGAGCAGGTTTAGATACAGTCTAAAGTATAGATCTCAAAGTCTGTGCACAGAATTTAGCAAGGGCCTCGCACCTTCTGATGCATCAGGTAGGTGCACAATAGCATAGCCTAACCCTCTGTACTTTGGTCTATATTGATGCGGGACATAGACAGCCAGCTGATGACCAATCCATTAGTGCAATGGATGGCTGGAAGCATTTGTCTTTGCCTTTGCAATACCACAGAAGCAATGCATGGTCAATGTACAGCAATGACACACCTGTGTGAACAGCCAGGAGACCCCCCCCCCCCCCCATGTTATGTTACATAGTTACATAGTTAGTACGGTCGAAAAAAGACATATGTCCATCAAGTTCAACCAGGGAATTAAGGGGTAGGGGTGTGGCGCGATATTGGGGAAGGGATGAGATTTTATATTTCTTCATAAGCATTAATCTTATTTTGTCAATTAGGAACATTCAGCACCCACCCGCTATCAAGGCAGCTGCCTATCATGTCATGCCCTACCTGCACAGGTGTGCTGGCTACTCAAATGATCCAATTAAGGAGGCCATTTAGTCAGCAGCAGCAGAAGTCCTGTGCCTGGACGCTCCAACAGCGGCCAGACACAAGCAGAAGCAGCAGAAGCAGCAGCAGCAGCACCACCTTTTGTTTTTTGGCTGCAGCAGCAAGGCCCACAGGGCTGGCTAGCTGGCTAGCCAGCAAGCAGGTAGCAATGAAAGTAGGAATCTTTCTTTTTAACCCTGTAAGGGGGTGGTGCACTGTACCCGAAGATACTGCCATATCGGGTCAATGCATAGGGCGACGGAAGCAAGCTTCGAAATCGGCCCCCGTTCTCAAAAATCCATTTAATATATGGTCCCCAGATAGGGGACGTATCAGATATTAAACTGATAAGAACAGATACTACACTTGATCTTAGCCAAAAGGCCGAGAAGCGATAACCGTGAAAGGGGCGGGCCCAACAAGGTCCCCTTCATGGGCACTATCACTGCTTGCTGTCAGGGAGGCTGCCAGACAATTTTCCATGCACACTCTGGGCTGGGGGGCAGTCAACCACCAGTACACACAGCAGAACCTAAACCCATACCATTATTGCTAAGCAGCAAGACAGGGGCCCATTGCACTCCCACGGGGCCTTTTTAAATGCAATCCATAACCCGGATTTGCCAGGAACCCTTCTTACTCCTCCTACTTGCATGTGACACTGGGCTTAGGATCTGCATAGGAAACACACACACAAGCACACACCTACCTTTGTTGCCTGCAGATGCCTCCTTGGCTGTCCCCAAACGGTATCAAACCAACACCCACGGGAAGCTGTAAGCATAGAGGACATGCCTGCACCCCATTGGACTTACCTGTGTGGGTTAAATCCGGGTTATTTGACAACCTATGGCGGTGATGGTTCTGCTCAGGCAGAGCAGTGCTGATGCTCCTCATAAAGCTGTCGCTGCTGTGAAGGTTCTAGGTGACATCACAAATCCCTATGGTTACATACACAACAAAGCTGGGTTGTTGTTGTTTACACTCTGCAAGGCCTGTGGAAGTGAGTGACATCATAGCACTGTAGTTCTGAGGGTTCTAGATGGATGCAACAATCTCCTGTTGCTTCTATGAAGGCCATAATAGACGACATCACCAAACAGCTCCATAGTCACATACACAGCAAAGGAGAGATGTTGTTTACACCTAGTGATGTCAGTGGTATTGAGTGACATCACAGCACAGTGCTAAGGCTCCTGGGCCTGGACACAGCAGCGGCTGCAATATCTCAACGGAGAATACGTTTATATATATGTGTGTGTGTGCGCGTATATATATATATATATATATATATATATATATATATATATATATTCTCCGCCGAAATCACTTTTAAACCCATTTCCACCTTTTTTTCCCTTCTCTTCCTCTTACTTTTTTTTCACGTTTTTTTACGTTTTTCTCCTTTTCGCCTCTTTTCTGGGCGTATTATTCTTCTTTTTCTTCTTTTTTTTCGTCTAATGCATACCCCATCAGTGCAGCAATGCTTATTCAATACCGCCAGCAGATGGAGACACTGGGGGATAATTTTCTAAGGATTTATACTGATTTTTCCTGTCTGAATTTGTCGCACAGAAAGTTGCAGGCCAAATATGTGTGACATTTCTGCGACTTTAGCTTCTAGAGCATTTTTACAACATTATACATAGGTGCTGAATACATAAAAAGCGACTGTTCAGCGACAGACAAGTCGCATCGGCTGAAAGTAGGCCAGAATGTCAGTCCATGTTGGAGCAGGTTTAGATACAGTCTAAAGTATAGATCTCAAAGTCTGTGCACAGAATTTAGCAAGGGCCTCGCACCTTCTGATGCATCAGGTAGGTGCACAATAGCATAGCCTAACCCTCTGTACTTTGGTCTATATTGATGCGGGACATAGACAGCCAGCTGATGACCAATCCATTAGTGCAATGGATGGCTGGAAGCATTTGTCTTTGCCTTTGCAATACCACAGAAGCAATGCATGGTCAATGTACAGCAATGACACACCTGTGTGAACAGCCAGGAGACCCCCCCCCCCCCATGTTATGTTACATAGTTACATAGTTAGTACGGTCGAAAAAAGACATATGTCCATCAAGTTCAACCAGGGAATTAAGGGGTAGGGGTGTGGCGCGATATTGGGGAAGGGATGAGATTTTATATTTCTTCATAAGCATTAATCTTATTTTGTCAATTAGGAACATTCAGCACCCACCCGCTATCAAGGCAGCTGCCTATCATGTCATGCCCTACCTGCACAGGTGTGCTGGCTACTCAAATTATCCAATTAAGGAGGCCATTTAGTCAGCAGCAGCAGAAGTCCTGTGCCTGGACGCTCCAACAGCGGCCAGACACAAGCAGAAGCAGCAGAAGCAGCAGCAGCAGCACCACCTTTTGTTTTTTGGCTGCAGCAGCAAGGCCCACAGGGCTGGCTAGCTGGCTAGCCAGCAAGCAGGTAGCAATGAAAGTAGGAATCTTTCTTTTTAACCCTGTAAGGGGGTGGTGCACTGTACCCGAAGATACTGCCATATCGGGTCAATGCATAGGGCGACGGAAGCAAGCTTCGAAATCGGCCCCCGTTCTCAAAAATCCATTTAATATATGGTCCCCAGATAGGGGACGTATCAGATATTAAACTGATAAGAACAGATACTACACTTGATCTTAGCCAAAAGGCCGAGAAGCGATAACCGTGAAAGGGGCGGGCCCAACAAGGTCCCCTTCATGGGCACTATCACTGCTTGCTGTCAGGGAGGCTGCCAGACAATTTTCCATGCACACTCTGGGCTGGGGGGCAGTCAACCACCAGTACACACAGCAGAACCTAAACCCATACCATTATTGCTAAGCAGCAAGACAGGGGCCCATTGCACTCCCACGGGGCCTTTTTAAATGCAATCCATAACCCGGATTTGCCAGGAACCCTTCTTACTCCTCCTACTTGCATGTGACACTGGGCTTAGGATCTGCATAGGAAACACACACACAAGCACACACCTACCTTTGTTGCCTGCAGATGCCTCCTTGGCTGTCCCCAAACGGTATCAAACCAACACCCACGGGAAGCTGTAAGCATAGAGGACATGCCTGCACCCCATTGGACTTACCTGTGTGGGTTAAATCCGGGTTATTTGACAACCTATGGCGGTGATGGTTCTGCTCAGGCAGAGCAGTGCTGATGCTCCTCATAAAGCTGTCGCTGCTGTGAAGGTTCTAGGTGACATCACAAATCCCTATGGTTACATACACAACAAAGCTGGGTTGTTGTTGTTTACACTCTGCAAGGCCTGTGGAAGTGAGTGACATCATAGCACTGTAGTTCTGAGGGTTCTAGATGGATGCAACAATCTCCTGTTGCTTCTATGAAGGCCATAATAGACGACATCACCAAACAGCTCCATAGTCACATACACAGCAAAGGAGAGATGTTGTTTACACCTAGTGATGTCAGTGGTATTGAGTGACATCACAGCACAGTGCTAAGGCTCCTGGGCCTGGACACAGCAGCGGCTGCAATATCTCAACGGAGAATACGTTTATATATATGTGTGTGTGTGCGCGTATATATATATATATATATATATATATATATATATATATATATTCTCCGCCGAAATCACCTTTTAAACCCATTTCCACCTTTTTTTCCCTTCTCTTCCTCTTACTTTTTTTTCACGTTTTTTTACGTTTTTCTCCTTTTCGCCTCTTTTCTGGGCGTATTATTCTTCTTTTTCTTCTTTTTTTTCGTCTAATGCATACCCCATCAGTGCAGCAATGCTTATTCAATACCGCCAGCAGATGGAGACACTGGGGGATAATTTTCTAAGGATTTATACTGATTTTTCCTGTCTGAATTTGTCGCACAGAAAGTTGCAGGCCAAATATGTGTGACATTTCTGCGACTTTAGCTTCTAGAGCATTTTTACAACATTATACATAGGTGCTGAATACATAAAAAGCGACTGTTCAGCGACAGACAAGTCGCATCGGCTGAAAGTAGGCCAGAATGTCAGTCCATGTTGGAGCAGGTTTAGATACAGTCTAAAGTATAGATCTCAAAGTCTGTGCACAGAATTTAGCAAGGGCCTCGCACCTTCTGATGCATCAGGTAGGTGCACAATAGCATAGCCTAACCCTCTGTACTTTGGTCTATATTGATGCGGGACATAGACAGCCAGCTGATGACCAATCCATTAGTGCAATGGATGGCTGGAAGCATTTGTCTTTGCCTTTGCAATACCACAGAAGCAATGCATGGTCAATGTACAGCAATGACACACCTGTGTGAACAGCCAGGAGACCCCCCCCCCCATGTTATGTTACATAGTTACATAGTTAGTACGGTCGAAAAAAGACATATGTCCATCAAGTTCAACCAGGGAATTAAGGGGTAGGGGTGTGGCGCGATATTGGGGAAGGGATGAGATTTTATATTTCTTCATAAGCATTAATCTTATTTTGTCAATTAGGAACATTCAGCACCCACCCGCTATCAAGGCAGCTGCCTATCATGTCATGCCCTACCTGCACAGGTGTGCTGGCTACTCAAATGATCCAATTAAGGAGGCCATTTAGTCAGCAGCAGCAGAAGTCCTGTGCCTGGACGCTCCAACAGCGGCCAGACACAAGCAGAAGCAGCAGAAGCAGCAGCAGCAGCACCACCTTTTGTTTTTTGGCTGCAGCAGCAAGGCCCACAGGGCTGGCTAGCTGGCTAGCCAGCAAGCAGGTAGCAATGAAAGTAGGAATCTTTCTTTTTAACCCTGTAAGGGGGTGGTGCACTGTACCCGAAGATACTGCCATATCGGGTCAATGCATAGGGCGACGGAAGCAAGCTTCGAAATCGGCCCCCGTTCTCAAAAATCCATTTAATATATGGTCCCCAGATAGGGGACGTATCAGATATTAAACTGATAAGAACAGATACTACACTTGATCTTAGCCAAAAGGCCGAGAAGCGATAACCGTGAAAGGGGCGGGCCCAACAAGGTCCCCTTCATGGGCACTATCACTGCTTGCTGTCAGGGAGGCTGCCAGACAATTTTCCATGCACACTCTGGGCTGGGGGGCAGTCAACCACCAGTACACACAGCAGAACCTAAACCCATACCATTATTGCTAAGCAGCAAGACAGGGGCCCATTGCACTCCCACGGGGCCTTTTTAAATGCAATCCATAACCCGGATTTGCCAGGAACCCTTCTTACTCCTCCTACTTGCATGTGACACTGGGCTTAGGATCTGCATAGGAAACACACACACAAGCACACACCTACCTTTGTTGCCTGCAGATGCCTCCTTGGCTGTCCCCAAACGGTATCAAACCAACACTCACGGGAAGCTGTAAGCATAGAGGACATGCCTGCACCCCATTGGACTTACCTGTGTGGGTTAAATCCGGGTTATTTGACAACCTATGGCGGTGATGGTTCTGCTCAGGCAGAGCAGTGCTGATGCTCCTCATAAAGCTGTCGCTGCTGTGAAGGTTCTAGGTGACATCACAAATCCCTATGGTTACATACACAACAAAGCTGGGTTGTTGTTGTTTACACTCTGCAAGGCCTGTGGAAGTGAGTGACATCATAGCACTGTAGTTCTGAGGGTTCTAGATGGATGCAACAATCTCCTGTTGCTTCTATGAAGGCCATAATAGACGACATCACCAAACAGCTCCATAGTCACATACACAGCAAAGGAGAGATGTTGTTTACACCTAGTGATGTCAGTGGTATTGAGTGACATCACAGCACAGTGCTAAGGCTCCTGGGCCTGGACACAGCAGCGGCTGCAATATCTCAACGGAGAATACGTTTATATATATGTGTGTGTGTGCGCGTATATATATATATATATATATATATATATATATATATATATATATTTCTCCGCCGAAATCACTTTTAAACCCATTTCCACCTTTTTTTCCCTTCTCTTCCTCTTACTTTTTTTTCACGTTTTTTTACGTTTTTCTCCTTTTCGCCTCTTTTCTGGGCGTATTATTCTTCTTTTTCTTCTTTTTTTTCGTCTAATGCATACCCCATCAGTGCAGCAATGCTTATTCAATACCGCCAGCAGATGGAGACACTGGGGGATAATTTTCTAAGGATTTATACTGATTTTTCCTGTCTGAATTTGTCGCACAGAAAGTTGCAGGCCAAATATGTGTGACATTTCTGCGACTTTAGCTTCTAGAGCATTTTTACAACATTATACATAGGTGCTGAATACATAA
>NW_026607861.1:0-5000 GCF_029499605.1 Hyla sarda
GGGGGATGATATTATAGATGAGGGGGGATGATATTATAGATGAGGGGGGGGATGATATTATAGATGAAGGGGGGGATGATATTATAGATGAGGGGGGGGGATGATATTATAGATGAGGGGGGATGATATTATAGATGAGGGGGGATGATATTATAGATGAGGGGGGATGATATTATAGATGAGGGGGGGGATGATATTATAGATGAGGGGGGGGATGATATTATAGATGAGGGGGGGATGATATATAGATGAGGGGGGATGATATTATAGATGAGGGGGGGATGATATTATAGATGAGGGGGGGGGATGATATTATAGATGAGGGGGGGGGATGATATTATAGATGAGGGGGGATGATATTATAGATGAGGGGGGTGATATAGATGAGGGGGGATGATATTATAGATGAGGGGGGGATGATATTATAGATGAAGGGGGGGATGATATTATAGATAAGGGGGGGATGATATTATAGATGAGGGGGGGATGATATTATAGATGAGGGGGATGATATTATAGATGAGGGGGGATGATATTATAGATGAGGGGGGATGATATTATAGATGAGGGGGGGGATGATATTATAGATGAGGGGGGATGATATTATAGATGAGGGGGGATGATATTATAGATGGGGGGGTGATTATAGATGAGGGGGGGATGATATTATAGATGAGGGGGGGGGATGATATTATAGAGGAGGGGGGGTGATATTATAGATGAGGGGGGTGATATTAGATGAGGGGGGGATGATATTATAGATGAGGGGGGGGATGATATTATAGAATGAGGGGGGATGATATTATAGATGAGGGGGGGATGATATTATAGATGAGGGGGGGATGATATTATAGATGAGGGGGGGATGATATTATAGATGAGGGGGGATGATATTATAGATGAGGGGGGATGATATTATAGATGAGGGGGGATGATATTATAGATGAGGGGGGGGGATGATATTATAGATGAGGGGGATGATATTATAGATGAGGGGGGATGATATTATAGATGGGGGGGTGATATAGATGAGGGGGGTGATATTATAGATGAGGGGGGGATGATATTATAGAGGAGGGGGGTGATATTATAGATGAGGGGGGTGATATAGATGAGGGGGGGATGATATTATAGATGAGGGGGGGGATGATATTATAGATGAGGGGGATGATATTATAGATGAGGGGGGGATGATATTATAGATGAGGGGGGTGATATTATAGATGAGGGGGGGATGATATTATAGATGGGGGGTGATATAGATGAGGGGGGTGATATTATAGATGAGGGGGGGTGATATTATAGAGGAGGGGGGGGTGATATAGATGAGGGGGGATGATATTATAGATGAGGGGGGGATGATATTATAGAGGAGGGGGTGATATTATAGATGAGGGGGGTGATATAGATGAGGGGGGGATGATATTATAGATGAGGGGGGGATGATATTATAGATGAGGGGGGATGATATTATAGATGAGGGGGGGGGATGATATTATAGATGAGGGGGATGATATTATAGATGAGGGGGGATGATATTATAGATGAGGGGGGGATGATATTATAGATGAGGGGGGATGATATTATAGATGAGGGGGGGGGATGATATTATAGATGAGGGGGATGATATTATAGATGAGGGGGGGTGATATTATAGATGAGGGGGGTGATCTTATAGATGAGGGGGGTGATCTTATAGATGAGGGGGGGGTGATATTATAGATGAGGGGGGGATTTGAGGGGGTGATATTATAGATGAGGGGGGGGGTGATATTATAGATGAGGGGGGGATGATATTATAGATGAGGGGGGGTGATATTATAGATGAGGGGGGGTGATATTATAGATGAGGGGGGGGTGATATTATAGATGAGGGGGGGGATGATATTATAGATGAGGGGGGGATGATATTATAGATGAGGGGGGGATGATATTATAGATGAGGGGGGGTGATATTATAGATGAGGGGGGGGGTGATATTATAGATGAGGGGGGGGGATGATATTATAGATGAGGGGGGGGGGTGATATTATAGATGAGGGGGGTGATATTATAGATGAGGGGGGGGGTGATATTATAGATGAGGGGGGGGGATGATATTATAGATGAGGGGGGGGGTGATATTATAGATGAGGGGGGGGTGATATTATAGATGAGGGGGGTGATATTATAGATGAGGGGGGGGTGATATTATAGATGAGGGGGGGGTGATATTATAGATGAGGGGGGGGGGTGATATTATAGATGAGGGGGGGTGATATTATAGATGAGGGGGGGGGGGTGATATTATAGATGAGGGGGGGGTGATATTATAGATGAGGGGGGGGATGATATTATAGATGAGGGGGGGATGATATTATAGATGAGGGGGGGTGATATTATAGATGAGGGGGGGGATGATATTATAGATGAGGGGGGGGTGATATTATAGATGAGGGGGGGATGATATTATAGATGAGGGGGGGGGGGTGATATTATAGATGAGGGGGGTGATATTATAGATGAGGGGGGGGTGATATTATAGATGAGGGGGGGGATGATATTATAGATGAGGGGGGGGGTGATATTATAGATGAGGGGGGTGATATTATAGATGAGGGGGGGGTGATATTATAGATGAGGGGGGGGGGATGATATTATAGATGAGGGGGGGGGGGTGATATTATAGATGAGGGGGGTGATATTATAGATGAGGGGGGTGATATTATAGATGAGGGGGGGGTGATATTATAGATGAGGGGGGGTGATATTATAGATGAGGGGGGGGGTGATATTATAGATGAGGGGGGGTGATATTATAGATGAGGGGGGGGGGTGATATTATAGATGAGGGGGGGTGATATTATAGATGAGGGGGGGGGTGATATTATAGATGAGGGGGGGTGATATTATAGATGAGGGGGGGGATGATATTATAGATGAGGGGGGGATGATATTATAGATGAGGGGGGGTGATATTATAGATGAGGGGGGGGGATGATATTATAGATGAGGGGGGGGTGATATTATAGATGAGGGGGGGATGATATTATAGATGAGGGGGGGGGATGATATTATAGATGAGGGGGGGATGATATTATAGATGAGGGGGGTGATATTATAGATGAGGGGGGGGATGATATTATAGATGAGGGGGGGGTGATATTATAGATGAGGGGGGGGGATGATATTATAGATGAGGGGGGTGATATTATAGATGAGGGGGGGGATGATATTATAGATGAGGGGGGGTGATATTATAGATGAGGGGGGGGATGATATTATAGATGAGGGGGGGGGGATGATATTATAGATGAGGGGGGGATGATATTATAGATGAGGGGGGTGATATTATAGATGAGGGGGGGGGGGGGTGATATAGATGAGGGGGATGATATTATAGATGAGGGGGATGATATTATAGATGAGGGGGATGATATTATAGATGAGGGGGGATGATATTATAGATGAGGGGGGGATGATATTATAGATGAGGGGGATGATATTATAGATGAGGGGGGGGATGATATTATAGATGAGGGGGGATGATATTATAGATGAGGGGGGGGGATGATATTATAGATGAGGGGGGGGGGTGATATAGATGAGGGGGGGATGATATTATAGATGAGGGGGATGATATTATAGATGAGGGGGATGATATTATAGATGAGGGGGGGATGATATTATAGATGAGGGGGGGGGATGATATTATAGATGAGGGGGGGGGATGATATTATAGATGAGGGGGGGGGTGATATTATAGATGAGGGGGGGATGATATTATAGATGAGGGGGGGGATGATATTATAGATGAGGGGGGGGATGATATTATAGATGAGGGGGGGATGATATTATAGATGAGGGGGGGGGATGATATTATAGATGAGGGGGGGATGATATTATAGATGAGGGGGGGGATGATATTATAGATGAGGGGGGGGATGATATTATAGATGAGGGGGGGATGATTTTATAGATGAGGGGGGGGGATGATATTATAGATGAGGGGGGGATGATATTATAGATGAGGGGGGGTGATCTTATAGATGAGGGGGGGGGTGATATTATAGATGAGGGGGGGTTACATTATAGTCCGGGGTAGCGATATTACTATAGATGGGGGCGGGGTTACATTAACCAATCATTTAGCAGCTCTGTTTCTGGTCGGAGGATGCACTGGTCTGATTGGTCGCTCCTCTTACCTGATAACCGCAGTCAGTGTAGGGCTCTGTACACACGTGTGTCAGCGTCGTGTAGTGATGACATCATCAGCCAGCGCCACAGTATATATATTACCTTTAGTGAGGCTCCAGAAGTATGGCGGCCTCCGGTGTCGGGTACAAGAGGAGAGCGGCCTCTACTGCTCGTCATTCCGGTCACCGAGGAGACAAAGATGGCGGCGGCGCTGAGAGCTGTGAGGGGTCTGAAGGTAAAGGCCGGACACAGAGACACAGACAGAGACACAGACAGAGACAGACACACACAGACAGACAGACAGAGACACACACAGACAGAGACAGACACACACAGACACAGACAGACACACAGACAGACACACACACAGACAGACAGACAGAGACACAGACAGAGACAGACACACACAGACAGACAGACAGAGACACAGACAGAGACAGAGACACAGAGACAGACACAGACACACAGAGACAGAGACAGACACACAGAGACAGACACACAGAGACAGACACACAGAGACAGAGACAGACAGACACAGACAGACACAGACAGACACAGACAGACACAGACAGACAGACACAGACAGACAGACACAGACACACAGACACAGACAGAGACAGACACAGACAGACACACAGACACACACAGACAGAGACAGACACACACAGACAGAGACAGACACACACAGACAGAGACAGACACACACAGACAGAGACAGACACACACACAGACACAGACAGACACAGACAGACACAGACAGACACAGACAGAGACAGACACAGACACAGAGACACACAGACACACACACAGACAGACAGACACAC
>NW_026607861.1:20000-108559 GCF_029499605.1 Hyla sarda
GTCTACAACATCTAAGGAGCTTCCAGCAGAAGCAGTAGAGACATCAAAGACAGAGTCAATGGCGACCCAGATCCAATTGTCTACAACATCTGAGGAGCTTCCAGCAGAAGCAGTAGAGACATCAAAGACAGAGTCAATGGCGACCCAGATCCAATTGTCTACAACATCTGAGGAGCTTCCAGCAGAAGCAGTAGAGACATCAAAGACAGAGTCAATGGCGACCCAGATCCAATTGTCTACAACATCTGAGGAGCTTCCAGCAGAAGCAGTAGAGACATCAAAGACAGAGTCAATGGCGACCCAGATCCAATTGTCTACAACATCTGAGGAGCTTCCAGCAGAAGCAGTAGAGACATCAAAGACAGAGTCAATGGAGACCCAGATCCAATTGTCTACAACATCTGAGGAGGCTGCAGAGCTCCATCAATCATGTGAGGACACATTGCTTCTTCCCTCTGCTTTCTGTCATCTTTCTCCTGCCCACAAGCTTAACGCTCATTCCTCTATGTCTGTGCCCCCTCACCTACTGCCCCAGCCGCTGCTCTAGCCCTGCTGGACTGGTACAAGAGAACAGATGCTCCTGGATGTTCTTGCCTCTTCCTGTTTTCATTGCTCATCCTTCCTTCTATTTGTATAGTAATGACGTCCCCTCACCTGTCTTCTCCTCTGCCCGTGTTGTCTCCTATCTCCCGTGTCTTCAGGCCATGATCATGGAGGAGGGTACGTGGTAATAACAGGGGTAGACCATAATGCAGGGATATTCTGGTGGCTTCCAGGCCGTTCCTCCATGACCCCCATGAATGAATCTACAGGACTGGGAGCTTCTAAATATTCTGTATTGTTCATGATGGAAGCGGTGCTATAATATTTACAAGGTGGGCGGAGCTGATAAGCTGAGGGGTGTGGCTGTAAGAATTGGTTCCTGCTGGATTTCTGTATTCTGCATCAAGAACATGAACTTAGAGGATGAAAATAACATAAAAGGGGTGCCTGGACAAATAGGTTCATATCTTAAGGTGCTCCCATTTGGGGGGGGGGGGGGGGAGAAATAGGAATAAAAATAAAGCACTAACCTGCCTCCGATCCGTGCTGCTGACCACATTCCTGGTTACGGCCTGACACCTAGAAATAAGCCTGCTCAGCCAGGAGCATGGAGGCGCTGTACTATTTTATATCTTACCCCTCTGACCATCTTTATATATAAGATATTTATCTGACAACACATTTAGGGTTACCGAATATTTTTGTGACGCTGAGGGAATGTTTCCTGTGTGAGGTTGAGCAGAGAGCGAATTCATCGTCCACCAGAAAACAGATGTCATCAACAATACATGGAAATCAATGAAGAATGGGCAAAAGTGCAAAACACAAAGTCTGGCCACAAATGAGCAACGTCCCTGTCGTCTCCCTGTAGACTAATGGCGTCTGCTCCAGGTCAGCAGATCATTTACCTTCAACATCTTCAGGAACAGCCATGGGGGCATTACCGGCCAATGTTACTGCATCCACCTTGTTGCCTACAGCAAAGCCACAGGGTCTTACAGGATAGTGGGGGATAAGACACAAGATGGTTAGAACCTGCTGGCCCTCAGACAAGATAAGACCTGGTGACCGATCCATATGCGGCCCGCTTGTCTCATGTCAACAATGTGGTCAGAAGAAAGCTGGAAGTCTGGAGCTTCGTTCACAAGGCAATACTTTCTGCTGGTTGAGTTAGTGATCATCTTTTGTCACCACTCTTAGAATTTAAACGTAAGCTACACAGACCGAAAATAGGGTCAAAGGCAGCTCCAGGATTAGTCTCGTGGAAATGTGATGTGAAGAGGATCTGCTGGGGGGCGCTCTTCATCCGCACACTCGCCCTCCGTTCTACCAGTCCAAGAGCTCTTTGTGCAGCTGGTGTCTTGTCTTCCTCAGGATCCAGGTTCTTGCTGCCTCCTTTTGACCACATGACCAGTGTTTATCCAGAAGGTTCTGCTCTTTGCATAGGTCATAGGTTATTAGAGCTGAATTATCTTCCTGTCGTCTCTTTATTCTTGTAGAGCTGGTGATGTTCTGCCTGACAGTGTGAATTACATTCTCGAGGATTGATTCCTCATGTGCTGGGATAAAAATTTACACTAAATAAAGAAATGTTGAGGGAGCTTGGGGTGACCCGACGTACTCACGTGCCTGCTGGCGTTTTGATTGCAGTGGTCGCGGATGTCAGGACGACTGCTAAACTTCTTCCTTTTTATCCTCAGTCGTTCCTGCTGATCTCATCTTGTGATAAGCGGCAGCAGCTGGTATACTGATGGTCTGGTACCACGTGTGCCAACCGGTTGTAGAGATTACGACATGGGGGGGGGGATTTAAGTAGGGGGTGACTCTAAGGTTCCAGTTTCCCTTGTGTTGTCCCCTTCATGTCTTCGCCCTTGTACCATGTATCCTATGGGTTTCTAATCACTGTCTTCTCTTTCAGATTCTCCCCTGGAGCCTCCTGTTACCTCCCAGGAACCATTTGATAACACAAAGTACCACAACTTGCAGCACCTCTCCTACACGCCCTTCACCTTTGTAGATATGGATGTGGAGATGGCAAAGTATCGGCTGCCACAACCATCATCAGGGCGTCCCTCACCTCGTCACTGAGACCGTATCCTGTGTAATAAAGCCTGTATATAACATCCTGACTTGCTGGCTTTCTGCATCTTGTTACTAAGGACAGTTTAGACCAAGATCTTTATGGACATGAAGATGACAAAGTATCAGCTGCCTCAACCATTGTCATAATGTCCACCACCTGCCCACTGAGACCCAGTATAATTAACCATATGTCTTGTCTTGCCTCCATTGACTAGTCTGTCTGCACCGACCCAGTCATGATAAGATCCTACTATGCCTGTCCGACAGGGAAGTTAAGTCCTCCCAGACCTGTAGCCATGAGTGTTCATGTAGTTGACATCTGGTAGTTTGGGTTCAATAAGTACAGATGTGAGCAGATTCTTGGGATGACCATGTGTGCCATGATAATAGCAGCAGAGGAGATGGCATTACACGTAATAGGGACAGGAGATGAGACATTAAAGCCCCATCCATCCTTCAGTGTTTTCCAGAGGACTAACAGCGGCGTGTGGAAGGAATCCAGGACCGCAGTTACCTCGGTGTCTTCTCTCTATAGAATGGGGTCTTCTCTCTCTTTTACGACTGAGAATGGGGTCTTCTCTCTCTGCTGACTGAGAATGGGGTCTTCTCTCTCTGCTGACTGAGAATGGGGTCTTCTCTCTTTTACAACGGAGAATGGGGTCTTCTCTCTCCGATGACTGAGAATGATGGTTTCTCTCTCTTGAATGAGGTCTTCTCTCTCTAATGACTGAGAATGGGGTCTTCTCTCTCCGATGACTGAGAATGATGGTTTCTCTCTTGAATGAGGTCTTCTCTCTCTGATGACTGAGAATGGGGTCTTCTCTCCGATGACTGAGAATGATGGTTTCTCTCTTGAATGAGGTCTTCTCTCTGATGACTGAGAATGGGGTCTTCTCTCTGATGACTGAGAATTATGGTTTCTCTCTTGAATGAGGTCTTCTCTCTGATGACTGAGAATGATGGTTTCTCTCTCTTGAATGAGGTCTTCTCTCTCTAATGACTGAGAATGGGGTCTTCTCTCTCCGATGACTGAGAATGATGGTTTCTCTCTTGAATGAGGTCTTCTCTCTGATGACTGAGAATGGGGTCTTCTCTCTGATGACGGAGAATGGTGTCTCTCTCTGACTGAGAATGGGGCCTTCTTTCTTTTACGACTGAGAATGGGGTCCTCTCTCTCTCTGACAACTGAGTCTGGGGACTTCTCTCTCTGACGAATGAGGTCTGAGAATGGGGTCTTCTCTCTCATGAATCATTTGTTTTTAGAAATCCAAAAAAGATTTGTGTGATAGTAGGGAAAGGTCCAGGTTTATAATCTATCCCCGATTCTCCAGATGGGGGTATGACAATTGATGGGATCTGAGATGATCAATAGGGTGTCCAGGTATGATCTATTGCCCTGTTGTCCTCAGGGGCCATGGCCTAAGAAGAGTGATGTGAACTGAAGGTTTTCGTCTACGTAGATTGCAAATCTTTTCATACTTTGCATATGTTGGAGATGATAGTTCTCATCTAATAAATCCAGCATCGCCCACACTGCATCCCCTGCTACTAGAATTGTGGACAGGATAGATGTTCCGGAGATTCATCAGGGTTTAGAAAAGAGTCGGGAGGAATGTCCTCTTATTGGGCACTTAGAAAATGTGAATTCTAATCCTCGATGACCTTTAAAGGGTTTTCTCAGTAAAATGGAGAGTTGGTAATTCACCAGAATCTGGTGCACGACCCAGCAAAACAGGTCGGGTTTACAATAATAAATCAGGGCCTATGTCTCCACCTCTGGCCTGGTTAGGCTTGTGGCCATAAACCAGACCTGTAGAGAAAGATGTCTGGTACTATGTGCCGCTCACCACTTTGCCTCCACAGTCGCGGTTTCCCTCGGGTCCAACTAGCGCCAGCACATAGATTTCACTGCATGTGGCTGTATCTGCTAGTAAGGTTAGCGTGTGGCATCATCTGGCAGAACGCGCACTCTGATGGTGTCACTTCTCAGACACTACTGACAGTCCAGATCATATGATGCATGAATCAATAGATCACAATCCGTAACAAACTAAACATCGTTGTTCAGTGTGAATATAGATCATCAAACCTTCTCAGTGGTCACAATCTCTCCAAACGCGTTTCAGGGTGCATAGCGCAATGTTTGCCAAACCCGGCGCCAGTTGGAACTGAAGGAAACCATGACTTAGGCAAAATGGTGAGCGGCGCATAGTACCGGCCATCTTTCTCCACAGGTCTGGTTTATGTCCGTGGAGACATGGGGGGACATTTCCTAATCTAGTCTATTCTGGGCATGCTTATAGACCAGTGTATGTGGTCGTCTCCTGTCTATAGGTCTCACAGCCCTTGATAAATTCTGTGCTCAGACTTCAGGGTCTACAGCTTAAACTGCATTTAGACCTTCTCCAACATGGTCTGACATTTCAGCGTATTTTGGGCAGATGCGACTTGTCGCACTTGATAAATTCAGCACCAATGCATTTTCCAATGCATTTCTGTCTAAAATAGACTTGCATGCATCATGTTCTAAAAATCCTCTACAGCAAAAGTCGCAGAAAAGTCGCACATATTTAGACTGCGACTTTCTGTGCGACAAATTTAGACAGGAAAAACCAGTCTAAAACCTTTGATAAATCTCCCCCATGGAGTGGTGAGTGGTCCACAACACCAGAGTATATATAGATATCATTTATTTTAGTTGTTATTGTACCACTTTTGGCTGGATTTTGTTGTTCGCTGTACATTTTTGTTCTTCTCCCTGAAGTAAACCCATCTTGTTTCTCATCCTACAATCCATGGGATTTTAGATGTTCCACAATCCTATCTTTTAGTAGGGTGTCTATATAGCCAGACACTGCAAGAATGTGGTGACAGAAGGCCTCACTCCCGGATGCAGCGCTAATAAAACATGGCGTCCTGGACTGAACATTAACCCAAGTTACTTCAATTCCCTGGTTGGACTTAGTTACATAGTTACATAGTTAGTACGGTCGAAAAAAGACATATGTCCATCAAGTTCAACCAGGGAATTAAGGGGTAGGGGTGTGGCGCGATATTGGGGAAGGGATGGGATTTTATATTTCTGCATAAGCATTAATGTTATTTTGTTCCAGGAATGTATCTAATCCTGTTTTAAAGCTGTTAATTGTTCCTGCTGTGACCAGTTCCTGAGGTAGACCGTTCCATAAATTCACAGTCCTCACGGTAAAGAAGGCGTGTCGCCCCTTGAGACTAAACTTTTTCTTCTCCAGACGGAGGGAGTGTCCCCTCGTCCTTTGGGGGGGTTTAACCTGGAACAGTTTTTCTCCATATTTTTTGTATGGGCCATTAATATACTTATATACGTTTATCATATCCCCCCTTAAACGTCTCTTCTCAAGACTAAACAATTGTAACTCCTTTAATCGCTCCTCATAGCTAAGATGTTCCATGCCCCATATTAGTTTAGTCGCGCGTCTCTGCACCCTTTCCAACTCCGCAGTGTCCCTTTTATGGACAGGTGCCCAAAACTGAACAGCATATTCCAGGTGAGGCCGTACCAATGCTTTATAAAGGGGGAGTATTATATACTATAGACTGTACCAATGCTTTATAAAGGGGGAGTATTATGTCCCTGTCCCTGGAGTCCAGGCCTCTTTTGATACATGACAATATCCTGCTGGCTTTGGAAGCAGCAGCCTGACATTGTGCTATTCTGTAGTCTGTGATCTACAAGTACACCCAGATCCTTCTCTACCAGTGACTCTGCCAGTTTAATCCCCCCTAAGACATACGACGCTGCAGGTTATTAGTACCCAGATGCATAACTTTACATTTATCCACATTGAACCTCATTTGCCAAGTGGAGGCCCAGACACTTAGTCTATCCAAGTCATCCTGTAACCTATACACATCCTCTATAGACTGTACCGTGCTACAAAGCTTGGTGTCATCTGCAAAGATAGAAACAGAGCTGTTAATACCATCCTCTATATCATTGATAAATAAATTATACAGCAGCGGGCCCAGTACTGAACCTTGGGGTACACCACTAATAACCGGGGACCAATCAGAGTACGAATCATTGACCACCACTCTCTGGGTACGATCCATGATCAGTGTTCAATCCAGTTACAAACTAAAGTTTCCAAGCCCAAGGACCTTAACTTACCTGTCAGACGTCTGTGAGGGACAGTATCAAATGCTTTGGCAAAATCCAGAAACACTATATCCACAGCCCCCCTCTATATACAGAGCCCCCCTCTATATACACTGCCCCCCCACTATATACACAGCCCCCCTCTATATACACAGCCCCCCCCCTCTATATACACTGCCCCCCCTCTATATACACAGCCATTCCTCTGTCAAGGCTTCTACTCACCTCTTCATAAAAGCAAATTAGATTGGTTTGACAACTTCTCTCCTTAGTAAACCCATGCTGGCTATCACTTATAATACTATTATCCCCTATGTATTCCTGTATGTAATCCCTTATAAGTCCTTCAAACAATTTACCCACAATGCACGTTAAACTTACCGGTCTATAGTTTCCTGGGGAAGACCTAGAGCCCTTCTTGAAGATTGGTACCACATTAGCCTTGCGCCAGTCCCTTGGCACAATACCAGACACCATAGAATCTCTAAATATCATGAACAGGGGTACAGATATTACTGAACTTACCTCTCTAAGAACTCTTGGGTGTAGTCCATCCGGCCCTGGAGATTTGCTTACATTTATATCACTTAACTTACCTTGTACCATCTCTACATTAAGCCAGTTCAGTACATTACATGATGTGTTACCAGCACTGACCTGTACATGATGTGTTACCAGCACTGACCTGTACATGATGTGTTACCAGCACTGACCTGTACATGATGTGTTACCAGCACTGACCTGTACATGATGTGTTACCAGCACTGACCTGTACATGATGTGTTACCAGCACTGACCTGTACATGATGTGTTACCAGCACTGACCTGTACATGATGTGTTACCAGCACTGACCTGGCCAATGTCAGCTCCTTTTTCCCCAGTATATACAGAACTAAAGAACCCATTCAGTAGCTCCGCCTTCTCTTGATCGCCTGTGACAACCTCCCCATTATCATTATTAAGGGGTCCTACATGCTCTGTCCTTTTTTTTTTTGCATTTATATATCTAAAAAAATATTTAGGATTAGTTTTGCTTTCTTTGGCCACCTGTCTCTCATTTTGAATTTTTGCTGTTTTTATTACATTTTTACAGATTTTATTAAGCTCTTTGTACTGTATAAATGTTATCGCTGACCCATCAGATTTGTATTTTTTGAAGGCTATTTTTTTGTTGTTTATTGCTCTTTTAACCTCATTTTTCAGCCATGTAGGATTTAATTTTAATGGTTTATATTTGTTCCCCTTTGGTATATATTTAGTTGTATAGTTATTTAGAGTTGATTTAAAGATGTCCCATTTACCTTCTGTATCAGTATTTGAGAACCCCTCCCCCAGTCTATGTCCTGTAGTGCAGATCTCAGCCCAGGGAAATTTGCCTTTTTAAAGTTATATGTTTTTGCCTTCCCCGCCTGTCTTTGTTTTCTACATTTTAAGTGAAAAGTAACTATATTGTGGTCGCTATTCCCAAGGTTTTCCCGCACAGTTACATTACCAACCAGCTCTGCGTTGTTGGAAATGATCAGATCCCACAAGGCATCACTTCTTGTTGGGTCCTCCACAAACTGGCCCAGAAAATTATCCTGCAATAAATTTAGGAATTGTCGCCCCTTTGTAGTTTTAGCCAACCCCGGACCCCAATCTATATCTGGATAGTTATAATCTCCCATTATTACCACTGTACCTGCCCGGGCGGCCTCTCTATTTGTTTATGAAGCCGAACTTCTATCTCTTCAGTGATATTAGGGGGTCTGTAGATTACACCAAATATTATTTTTTCAGTATTTCCCTCCTTTTGTAATTCTACCCACAGTGATTCCACCTCCTCAGAATCATCACACACTATGGCATCGTTCACACTGACTTTCATACCACTTCTTACATACAGACAGACTCCACCACCTTTTCTGTTCATTCTATCCTTGCGAAACAATGTAAACCCCTGCAGATTAACGGCCCAGTCATGTGAGGAGTCCAGCCATGTCTCAGTGACCCCAACTATATCACCAGCCATGTCTCAGTGACCCCAACTATATCACCAGCCATGTCTCAGTGACCCCAACTATATCACCAGCCATGTCTCAGTGACCCCAACTATATCACCAGCCATGTCTCAGTGACCCCAACTATATCACCAGCCATGTCTCAGTGACCCCAACTATATCAATATGTTCCTCCAGTATCAAGGCCTCAAGCTCCCCCATTTTATTTGCTAGGCTTCTGGCATTTGTGAACATACACTTTACATTTCCATCCTTTATGTTATTGGGGTTAATGGGATTCAAGGGTGTAAGTTTTATTTTCCTATGAAGCCTATCCCTATTAACTATTCTAACCCCTCCCTCCGCTCCACCCCCAGGTACATTTATAATTCCCACCTCTCTATCTACACTATCTTCCCCCTCTTTGCTGTAGGTTCCCTCCCCCCAAGTCCCTAGTTTAAACACTCCTCCACCCTTCTAGCCATCTTCTCCCCAAGCAAAGCTGCACCCTCCCCATTGAGGTGCAGCCCGTCCCTACGGTAGAGCCGGTAACCGACAGCGAAGTCGGCCCAGTTCTCCATGAACCCAAACCCTTCCATCCTCCGCCATCTTCTGAGCCACTTGTTTACCTCCCTGATCTCCCGCTGCCTCTCTGGTGCGGCTCGTGGTACAGGTCCCTGATCTCCCGCTGCCTCTCTGGTGCGGCTCGTGGTACTGGTAGTATTTCAGAAAATACTACCTTGGAGGTCCTTGCCTTAAGCTTGCGGCCTAAGTCCCTGAAATCATTTTTAAGGACACTCCACCTACCTCTTACTTTGTCATTGGTGCCAATATGTACCATGACTGCTGGGTCCTCTCCAGCCCCGCCCCGCAACCTGTCAACCCGATCCGCGATGTGCCGAACTCGTGCGCCAGGAAGACAACACACTGTTCGGCGATCCCGGTCTTTGTGACAGATCGCCCTGTCTGTCCCCCTAATAATTGAGTCCCCCACCACTAGTACCTGTCTGGCCTGCCCTGTACTCCTCCCTCCCTCCTTACTGGAGCAGACACCCCCCTGGCGGTCAGAGGCGGTATCCTGCTGCAGTTCTGCTAGCTCTGTAATGGCATCCCCCTCATCTGCCAAGCGGGCAAACTTGTTGGGGTGTGCCAGTTCAGGACTAGCCTCCCTGACACTTTTTCCCCTACCCCTCTTTCTAACTGTAACCCAGCTAACTGCCTGACTGTCCTGCACCTCCGTCCCACTGTCCTCCCCCACCTCTATTCCCGAGAGTGCCTGCTCAGTGAGCAGGAGACTCCTCTCCATGTTGTTAATGCTTCTCATTGTTGCCAGTCGCCCCTCTAGATGCAGGATCTGGGCTTCCAAACGGACAACTAGCGCACATCTCGCACAACAATATGCACCCTCAAACTGTTGTTCAAGGATTGCATACATTGAACAGGATGTACATTGGACTGCATTTTCCAACATGGAGGCCATCTAGTTATGGGGATTTCACAAATGTATAGGAAAAAACAGACAGTCAAAATGACACTTAAAATTTTTTGTAGACCTTGTGGGTTCAGAAATTAACACTCACAGCGATCTCAACCTCCTGCTTTCAAACTCCTGTTTTTGTAACTCCTCTTTCACGCCCCCTCACACAGCAACACTCAGAAGAGCAAGATCTCAGTAAGAGTCCCAAGCTAAGATTTATACACCTGTGCCCAATCTACTCCTCCTCCCCCCAAAATATGAATGTAGACTATAGGCAGTCGCACCCACTCCACAGATTCACTCCGCACAACAGATAATCACAGTTTTTGTAACTCCTCTTTCACGCCCCCTCTTACACAGCAACACTCAGAAGAGCAAGCTGACTTCATGGACGAATGTTTTATTCAACCATAGTAACTATGTAACTACTGTTCCACATGAACGTGTTTTTGGGGAATACTCCCCTCCTCACACATAAGCAAAACCGACTACAGCAGTGGTCTCAAACTGTGGCCCTCCAGATGTTACAAAACTTCAACTCCTAGCATGCCCAAACAACCAACAGCAACATCTGGAGGGCCACAGTTTGAGACCACTGGATTGCAGGAACCCATCAGAGAAGACGCGGAGGCCCCAGAGGGTTTTCCAAGGTTTATTCTTTCACAACTCTACAAAAATACAGTTCTATTTAGGGAGTAAAATCGACGTTTGATGAATTTGCCTTCAGTCAGGAGGTTGAGGAGACGTTGCGACCATCCACCGATCCTCCAGCCTGGAGTGTAGAAATGTCAGTACCAGGAGTGTTACACGCTACATGCTGCACAACCCTTATTGTTCCAATCCCACCGGACCGTCCGCAGTCTATAAATATCAGTCATGGCTGCCCCCTTCCCAATCCTGGGAATCCATTTGGCACAGGGGACATTCGGCAGTGAAATCCTTGGAAGCGACAGGTTTTCTTTATTAAGGTGCAAATATTTTGTCGCAAGTGAAGATAAAATAGTTTGGGTGAAACTTGCCCTGTGCGTCCCGGTCATCACACTGTGCACAGCACGGACAATACCAAGTGTACGCGACCCATGTGTCCTCAATGGAGCCCCCCACCGCTCAGCACTAGACCCCTCAGCTCCCCCGCACTCAGTCCCGTCTCTGAGTCCTCCTGGTCCGTGTCCAGAGAATCATCATCACTCTGTCCTCCCAGCATCACCTGCTGTACGGCCAACGTGGCCCCGTCTGACGTCAACGACTGCAAACTGTCCGCTCCGAGACCCCCCGAAAGGGTCACAACACTGCCTGATGGGGAGAGATCAAGAGTCATACATCAGGGAGGGCTCAGTATTATTTATATAGTGCCATGTGACCATCACACATAGTGTATGATCCCTCATATCCATCACACATAGTGTATGATCCCTCATATCCATCACACATAGTGTATGATCCCTCATATCCATCACACATAGTGTATGATCCCTCATATCCATCACACATAGTGTATGATCCCTCATATCCATCACACATAGTGTATGATCCCTCATATCCATCACACATAGTGTATGATCCCTCATATCCATCACACAGCGTATGATCCCTCATATCCATCACACATAGTGTATGATCCCTCATATCCATCACACATAGTGTATGATCCCTCATATCCATCACACATAGTGTATGATCCCTCATATCCATCACACATAGCGTATGATCCCTCATATCCATCACACAGTGTATGATCCTTCATATCCATCACACAGAGTGTATGATCCCTCATATCCATCACACATAGTGTATG
Organism: Hyla sarda; assembly: GCF_029499605.1. Lineage (NCBI taxonomy): Eukaryota > Metazoa > Chordata > Amphibia > Anura > Hylidae > Hyla > Hyla sarda. Next base: position 32,016 of record NW_026607861.1, read on the forward strand.
ATCCCTCATATCCATCACACATAGTGTATAATCCTTCATATCCATCACACATAGTGTACGATCCTTCATATCCATCACACAGTGTATGATCCCTCATATCCATCACACATAGTGCATGATCCCTCATATCCATCACACATAGTGTACGATCCTTCATATCCATCACACAGTGTATGATCCCTCATATCCATCACACATAGCGTATGATCCTTCATATCCATCACACATAGTGTATAATCCCTCATATCCATCACACATAGTGTATGATCCTTCATATCCATCACACATAGCGTATGATCCCTCATATCCATCACACATAGTGTATAATCCTTCATATCCATCACACAGAGTGTATGATCCCTCATATCCATCACACATAGTGTATGATCCTTCATATCCATCACACATAGTGTATAATCCCTCATATCCATCACACAGAGTGTATGATCCCTCATATCCATCACACATAGTGTATGATCCCTCATATCCATCACACAGTGTATGATCCCTCATATCCATCACACATAGTGTACGATCCCTCATATCCATCACACATAGTGTATGATCCCTCATATCCATCACACATAGCGTATGATCCCTCATATCCATCACACAGTGTATGATCCTTCATATCCATCACACATAGTGTATGATCCCTCATATCCATCACACATAGTGTACGATCCTTCATATCCATCACACAGTGTATGATCCCTCATATCCATCACACATAGTGTATAATCCTTCATATCCATCACACATAGTGTATAATCCCTCATATCCATCACACAGAGTGTATGATCCTTCATATCCATCACACATAGTGTATAATCCTTCATATCCATCACACATAGTGTATGATCCCTCATATCCATCACACAGTGTATAATCCTTCATATCCATCACACAGTGTATGATCCCTCATATCCATCACACATAGCGTATGATCCCTCATATCTATCACACAGTGTATAATCCTTCATATCCATCACACATAGTGTACGATCCTTCATATCCATCACACATAGTGTATGATCCCTCATATCCATCACACAGTGTATAATCCTTCATATCCATCACACATAGCGTATGATCCCTCATATCCATCACACAGTGTATAATCCTTCATATCCATCACACATAGCGTATGATCCCTCATATCCATCACACAGTGTATGATCCCTCATATCCATCACACATAGCGTATGATCCCTCATATCCATCACACATAGTGTATAATCCTTCATATCCATCACACATAGCGTATGATCCCTCATATCCATCACACAGTGTATGATCCCTCATATCCATCACACAGAGTGTATGATCCCTCATATCCATCACACATAGTGTATAATCCTTCATATCCATCACACATAGTGTATGATTCCTCATATCCATCACACAGAGTGTATGATCCCTCATATCCATCACACATAGTGTATAATCCTTCATATCCATCACACATAGTGTATAATCCCTCATATCCATCACACATAGCGTATGATCCCTCATATCCATCACACATAGTGTATAATCCTTCATATCCATCACACATAGTGTACGATCCTTCATATCCATCACACATAGTGTATGATCCCTCATATCCATCACACATAGTGTATGATCCCTCATATCCATCACACATAGTGTATGATCCCTCATATCCATCACACATAGTGTACGATCCTTCATATCCATCACACAGTGTATAATCCTTCATATCCATCACACATAGCGTATGATCCCTCATATCCATCACACAGTGTATGATCCCTCATATCCATCACACATAGTGTATGATCCCTCATATCCATCACACATAGTGTATGATCCTTCATATCCATCACACAGAGTGTATGATCCCTCATATCCATCACACATAGTGTATGATCCTTCATATCCATCACACATAGTGTATGATCCCTCATATCCATCACACATAGTGTATAATCCTTCATATCCATCACACATAGTGTATGATCCCTCATATCCATCACACATAGTGTATGATCCCTCATATCCATCACACATAGTGTATGATCCCTCATATCCATCACACATAGTGTATAATCCCTCATATCCATCACACATAGCGTATGATCCCTCATATCTATCACACAGTGTATGATCCCTCATATCCATCACACATAGTGTATGATCCCTCATATCCATCACACATAGTGTATGATCCCTCATATCCATCACACATAGTGTATGATCCCTCATATCCATCACACAGTGTATGATCCCTCATATCCATCACACATAGCGTATGATCCCTCATATCCATCACACATAGTGTATAATCCTTCATATCCATCACACATAGTGTATGATTCCTCATATCCATCACACAGTGTATAATCCTTCATATCCATCACACATAGTGTATGATCCCTCATATCCATCACACATAGTGTATGATCCCTCATATCCATCACACATAGTGTATGATCCTTCATATCCATCACACATAGTGTATGATCCTTCATATCCATCACACATAGTGTATGATCCTTCATATCCATCACACATAGTGTATGATCCCTCATATCCATCACACAGTGTATGATCCCTCATATCCATCACACATAGTGTATGATCCCTCATATCCATCACACATAGTGTATGATCCTTCATATCCATCACACATAGTGTATAATCCTTCATATCCATCACACATAGTGTATGATCCCTCATATCCATCACACATAGTGTATAATCCCTTATATCCATCACACAGTGTATGATCCCTCATATCCATCACACATAGTGTATGATCCCTCATATCCATCACACATAGTGTATAATCCTTCATATCCATCACACATAGTGTATGATCCCTCATATCCATCACACATAGTGTATAATCCCTCATATCCATCACACAGTGTATGATCCCTCATATCCATCACACATAGTGTATGATCCCTCATATCCATCACACATAGTGTATAATCCTTCATATCCATCACACATAGTGTATGATCCCTCATATCCATCACACATAGTGTATGATCCCTCATATCCATCACACAGTGTATGATCCTTCATATCCATCACACAGTGTATGATCCCTCATATCCATCACACATAGTGTATGATCCCTCATATCCATCACACAGTGTATAATCCTTCATATCCATCACACATAGTGTATGATCCCTCATATCCATCACACATAGTGTATGATCCCTCATATCCATCACACATAGTGTATGATCCTTCATATCCATCACACATAGTGTATGATCCTTCATATCCATCACACATAGTGTATGATCCTTCATATCCATCACACATAGTGTATGATCCTTCATATCTATCACACAGAGTGTATGATCCTTCATATCCATCACACATAGTGTATGATCCCTCATATCCATCACACATAGTGTATGATCCCTCATATCCATCACACATAGTGTATGATCCCTCATATCCATCACACATAGTGTATGATCCTTCATATCTATCACACAGAGTGTATGATCCTTCATATCTATCACACATAGTGTATGATCCCTCATATCCATCACACAGTGTATGATCCTTCATATTCATCACACATAGTGTATAATCCTTCATATCCATCACACATAGTGTATGATCCCTCATATCCATCACACATAGTGTATGATCCTTCATATCCATCACACAGTGTATGATCCCTCATATCCATCACACATAGTGTATGATCCCTCATATCCATCACACAGTGTATGATCCCTCATATCCATCACACATAGTGTATGATCCCTCATATCCATCACACAGTGTATAATCCTTCATATCCATCACACATAGTGTATGATTCCTCATATCCATCACACAGTGTATAATCCTTCATATCCATCACACATAGTGTATGATCCCTCATATCCATCACACATAGTGTATGATCCCTCATATCCATCACACATAGTGTATGATCCCTCATATCCATCACACATAGTGTATGATCCCTCATATCCATCACACATAGTGTATGATCCCTCATATCAATCACACATAGTGTATGATCCTTCATATCCATCACACAGAGTGTATGATCCTTCATATCCATCACACATAGCGTATGATCCCTCATATCCATCACACATAGCGAATGATCCTTCATATCCATCACACATAGCGTATGATCCCTCATATCCATCACACATAGCGTATGATCCTTCATATCCATCACACATAGCGTATGATCACTCATATCCATCACACATAGCGTATGATTCCTCATATCCATCACACATAGCGTATGATCCCTCATATCCATCACACATAGCGTATAATCCTTCATATCCATCACACATAGCGTATGATCCCTCATATCCATCACACATAGCGTATGATCCCTCATATCCTTCACACATAGCGTATGATCCCTCATATCCATCACACATAGTGTATGATCCCTCATATCCATCACACATAGTGTATGATCCTTCATATCCATCACACAGTGTATGATCCTTCATATCCATCACACATAGTGTATGATCCCTCATATCCATCACACAGTGTATGATCCCTCATATCCATCACACATAGCGTATGATCCCTCATATCCATCACACATAGTGTATAATCCTTCATATCCATCACACATAGTGTATGATTCCTCATATCCATCACACAGTGTATAATCCTTCATATCCATCACACATAGTGTATGATCCCTCATATCCATCACACATAGTGTATGATCCCTCATATCCATCACACATAGTGTATGATCCTTCATATCCATCACACATAGTGTATGATCCTTCATATCCATCACACATAGTGTATGATCCTTCATATCCATCACACATAGTGTATGATCCCTCATATCCATCACACAGTGTATGATCCCTCATATCCATCACACATAGTGTATGATCCCTCATATCCATCACACATAGTGTATGATCCTTCATATCCATCACACATAGTGTATAATCCTTCATATCCATCACACAGAGTGTATGATCCCTCATATCCATCACACATAGTGTATGATCCCTCATATCCATCACACATAGTGTATAATCCCTCATATCCATCACACAGTGTATGATCCCTCATATCCATCACACATAGTGTATGATCCCTCATATCCATCACACATAGTGTATAATCCTTCATATCCATCACACATAGTGTATGATCCCTCATATCCATCACACATAGTGTATGATCCCTCATATCCATCACACAGTGTATGATCCTTCATATCCATCACACAGTGTATGATCCCTCATATCCATCACACATAGTGTATGATCCCTCATATCCATCACACAGTGTATAATCCTTCATATCCATCACACATAGTGTATGATCCCTCATATCCATCACACATAGTGTATGATCCCTCATATCCATCACACATAGTGTATGATCCTTCATATCCATCACACATAGTGTATGATCCTTCATATCCATCACACATAGTGTATGATCCTTCATATCCATCACACATAGTGTATGATCCTTCATATCCATCACACATAGTGTATGATCCTTCATATCTATCACACAGAGTGTATGATCCTTCATATCTATCACACATAGTGTATGATCCCTCATATCCATCACACATAGCGTATGATCCCTCATATCCATCACACATAGCGTATGATCCTTCATATCCATCACACATAGCGTATGATCCCTCATATCCATCACACATAGTGTATGATCCTTCATATTCATCACACATAGTGTATAATCCTTCATATCCATCACACATAGTGTATAATCCTTCATATCCATCACACATAGTGTATGATTCCTCATATCCATCACACAGTGTATAATCCTTCATATCCATCACACATAGTGTATGATCCCTCATATCCATCACACATAGTGTATGATCCCTCATATCAATCACACATAGTGTATGATCCTTCATATCCATCACACATAGCGTATGATCCTTCATATCCATCACACAGAGTGTATGATCCTTCATATCCATCACACATAGCGTATGATCCCTCATATCCATCACACATAGCGAATGATCCTTCATATCCATCACACATAGCGTATGATCCCTCATATCCATCACACATAGCGTATGATCCTTCATATCCATCACACATAGCGTATGATCACTCATATCCATCACACATAGCGTATGATTCCTCATATCCATCACACATAGCGTATGATCCCTCATATCCATCACACATAGCGTATAATCCTTCATATCCATCACACATAGCGTATGATCCCTCATATCCATCACACATAGCGTATGATCCCTCATATCCTTCACACATAGCGTATGATCCCTCATATCCATCACACATAGTGTATGATCCCTCATATCCATCACACATAGTGTATGATCCTTCATATCCATCACACAGTGTATGATCCTTCATATCCATCACACATAGTGTATGATCCCTCATATCCATCACACATAGCGTATGATCCTCATATCCATCACACATAGTGTACGATCCCTCATATCCATCACACATAGCGTATGATCCCTCATATCCATCACACATAGTGTACGATCCCTCATATCCATCACACAGTGTATGATCCCTCATATCCATCACACATAGTGTATGATCCCTCATATCCATCACACATAGTGTATGATCCTTCATATCCATCACACATAGCGTATGATCCTTCATATCCATCACACATAGTGTATGATCCCTCATATCCATCACACATAGTGTATGATCCTTCATATCCATCACACATAGTGTATGATCCCTCATATCCATCACACATAGCGTATGATCCTTCATATCCATCACACATAGCGTATGATCCCTCATATCCATCACACATAGTGTATGATCCCTCATATCCATCACACATAGCGTATGATCTCTCATATCCATCACACATAGTGTATGATCCTTCATATCCATCACACATAGCGTATGATCCTTCATATCCATCACACATAGCGTATGATCCCTCATATCCATCACACATAGGGTATGATCCTTCATATCCATCACACATAGCGTATGATCCTTCATATCCATCACACATAGCGTATGATCCCTCATATCCATCACACATAGTGTATGATCCTTCATATCCATCACACATAGTGTATGATCCCTCATATCCATCACACATAGTGCATGATCCCTCATATCCATCACACAGTGTATGATCCCTCATATCCATCACACATAGTGTATGATCCCTCATATCCATCACACATAGTGTATAATCCTTCATATCCATCACACATAGTGTATGATCCCTCATATCCATCACACATAGTGTATGATCCCTCATATCCATCACACATAGTGTATGATCCCTCATATCCATCACACATAGTGTATGATTCCTCATATCCATCACACATAGTGTATGATCCCTTCATATCCATCTACACTATAGTGTATGATCCTTCATATCCATCACACATAGTGTATGATCCTTCATATCCATCACACATAGTGTATGATCCCTCATATCCATCACACATAGCGTATGATCCCTCATATCCATCACACATAGCGTATGATCCTTCATATCCATCACACATAGCGTATGATCCTTCATATCCATCACACATAGTGTATGATCCTTCATATCCATCACACATAGTGTATGATCCCTCATATCCATCACACATAGCGTATGATCCTTCATATCCATCACACATAGTGTATGATCCCTCATATCCATCACACATAGTGTATGATCCCTCATATCCATCACACATAGCGTATGATTCCTCATATCCATCACACATAGCGTATGATCCCTCATATCCATCACACATAGTGTATGATCCTCATATCCATCACACATAGTGTATGATCCCTCATATCCATCACACATAGTGTATGATCCCTCATATCCATCACACATAGTGTATGATCCCTCATATCCATCACACATAGTGTATGATCCCTCATATCCATCACACATAGTGTATGATCCCTCATATCCATCACACATAGTGTATGATCCTTCATATCCATCACACATATAGTGTATGATCCTTCATATCCATCACACATAGTGTATAATCCTTCATATCCATCACACATAGTGTATAATCCTTCATATCCATCACACATAGTGTATGATCCCTCATATCCATCACACATAGTGTATGATTCCTCATATCCATCACACATAGTGTATAATCCTTCATATCCATCACACATAGTGTATGATCCTTCATATCCATCACACATAGTGTATGATCCCTCATATCCATCACACATAGTGTATAATCCTTCATATCCATCACACATAGTGTATGATCCTTCATATCCATCACACATAGTGTATGATCCCTCATATTCATCACACATAGCGTATGATTCCTCATATCCATCACACATAGCGTATGATTCCTCATATCCATCACACATAGCGTATGATCCCTCATATCCTTCACACATAGCGTATGATCCCTCATATCCATCACACATAGTGTATGATCCTTCATATCCATCACACATAGTGTATGATCCCTCATATCCATCACACATAGTGTATGATCCCTCATATCCATCACACATAGTGTATGATCCCTCATATCCATCACACATAGTGTATGATCCCTCATATCCATCACACAGTGTATGATCCTTCATATCCATCACACATAGTGTATGATCCCTCATATCCATCACACATAGCGTATGATCCCTCATATCCATCACACATAGCGTATGATCCCTCATATCCATCACACATAGCGTATGATCCCTCATATCCATCACACATAGCGTATGATCCCTCATATCCATCACACATAGTGTATGATCCTTCATATCCATCACACATAGTGTATGATCCCTCATATCCATCACACATAGTGTATGATCCCTCATATCCATCACACATAGCGTATGATCCCTCATATCCATCACACATAGCGTATGATCTCTCATATCCATCACACACAGTGTATGATCCCTCATATCCATCACACATAGTGTACGATCCCTCATATCCATCACACAGTGTATGATCCTTCATATCCATCACACATAGCGTATGATCCCTCATATCCATCACACATAGCGTATGATCCCTCATATCCATCACACATAGTGTATGATCCTTCATATCCATCACACATAGCGTATGATCCTTCATATCCATCACCCATAGTGTATGATCCTTCATATCCATCACACATAGCGTATGATCCCTCATATCCATCACACATAGCGTATGATCCCTCATATCCATCACACAGTGTATAATTCCTCATATCCATCACACATAGTGTATGATTCCTCATATCCATCACACATAGCGTATGATCCCTCATATCCATCACACAGTGTATGATCCTTCATATCCATCACACATAGCGTATGATCCCTCATATTCATCACACATAGCGTATGATCCCTCATATCCATCACACAGAGTGTATGATCCTTCATATCCATCACACATAGTGTATGATCCCTCATATCCATCACACATAGTGTATGATCCTTCATATCCATCACACAGAGTGTATGATCCTTCATATCCATCACACATGGTGTATGATCCCTCATATCCATCACACATAGTGTATGATCCCTCATATCCATCACACATAGTGTATGATCCCTCATATCCATCACACATAGCGTATGATTCCTCATATCCATCACGTGACCTTCGCATAGTGTATGATCCCTCATATCCATCACACATAGTGTATGATCCCTCATATCCATCACACATAGCGTATGATCCCTCATATCCATCACACATAGCGTATGATCCCTCATATCCATCACACATAGTGTATAATCCCTCATATCCATCACACATAGCGTATGATCCCTCATATCTATCACACAGTGTATGATCCCTCATATCCATCACACATAGTGTATGATCCCTCATATCCATCACACATAGTGTATGATCCCTCATATCCATCACACATAGTGTATGATCCCTCATATCCATCACACAGTGTATGATCCCTCATATCCATCACACATAGCGTATGATCCCTCATATCCATCACACATAGTGTATAATCCTTCATATCCATCACACATAGTGTATGATTCCTCATATCCATCACACAGTGTATAATCCTTCATATCCATCACACATAGTGTATGATCCTTCATATCCATCACACATAGTGTATGATCCCTCATATCCATCACACATAGTGTATGATCCCTCATATCCATCACACATAGTGTATGATCCTTCATATCCATCACACATAGTGTATGATCCTTCATATCCATCACACATAGTGTATGATCCTTCATATCCATCACACATAGTGTATGATCCCTCATATCCATCACACAGTGTATGATCCCTCATATCCATCACACATAGTGTATGATCCCTCATATCCATCACACATAGTGTATGATCCTTCATATCCATCACACATAGTGTATAATCCTTCATATCCATCACACATAGTGTATGATCCCTCATATCCATCACACATAGTGTATAATCCCTCATATCCATCACACAGTGTATGATCCCTCATATCCATCACACATAGTGTATGATCCCTCATATCCATCACACATAGTGTATAATCCTTCATATCCATCACACATAGTGTATGATCCCTCATATCCATCACACATAGTGTATAATCCCTCATATCCATCACACAGTGTATGATCCCTCATATCCATCACACATAGTGTATGATCCCTCATATCCATCACACATAGTGTATAATCCTTCATATCCATCACACATAGTGTATGATCCCTCATATCCATCACACATAGTGTATGATCCCTCATATCCATCACACAGTGTATGATCCTTCATATCCATCACACAGTGTATGATCCCTCATATCCATCACACATAGTGTATGATCCCTCATATCCATCACACAGTGTATAATCCTTCATATCCATCACACATAGTGTATGATCCCTCATATCCATCACACATAGTGTATGATCCCTCATATCCATCACACATAGTGTATGATCCTTCATATCCATCACACATAGTGTATGATCCTTCATATCCATCACACATAGTGTATGATCCTTCATATCCATCACACATAGTGTATGATCCTTCATATCTATCACACAGAGTGTATGATCCTTCATATCCATCACACATAGTGTATGATCCTTCATATCCATCACACATAGTGTATGATCCTTCATATCTATCACACAGAGTGTATGATCCTTCATATCTATCACACATAGTGTATGATCCCTCATATCCATCACACATAGCGTATGATCCCTCATATCCATCACACATAGCGTATGATCCTTCATATCCATCACACATAGCGTATGATCCCTCATATCCATCACACAGTGTATGATCCTTCATATTCATCACACATAGTGTATAATCCTTCATATCCATCACACATAGTGTATGATCCCTCATATCCATCACACATAGTGTATGATCCTTCATATCCATCACACAGTGTATGATCCCTCATATCCATCACACATAGTGTATGATCCCTCATATCCATCACACAGTGTATAATCCTTCATATCCATCACACATAGTGTATGATTCCTCATATCCATCACACAGTGTATAATCCTTCATATCCATCACACATAGTGTATGATCCCTCATATCCATCACACATAGTGTATGATCCCTCATATCCATCACACATAGTGTATGATCCCTCATATCCATCACACATAGTGTATGATCCCTCATATCCATCACACATAGTGTATGATCCCTCATATCAATCACACATAGTGTATGATCCTTCATATCCATCACACATAGCGTATGATCCTTCATATCCATCACACAGAGTGTATGATCCTTCATATCCATCACACATAGCGTATGATCCCTCATATCCATCACACATAGCGAATGATCCTTCATATCCATCACACATAGCGTATGATCCCTCATATCCATCACACATAGCGTATGATCCTTCATATCCATCACACATAGCGTATGATCACTCATATCCATCACACATAGCGTATGATTCCTCATATCCATCACACATAGCGTATGATCCCTCATATCCATCACACATAGCGTATAATCCTTCATATCCATCACACATAGCGTATGATCCCTCATATCCATCACACATAGCGTATGATCCCTCATATCCTTCACACATAGCGTATGATCCCTCATATCCATCACACATAGTGTATGATCCCTCATATCCATCACACATAGTGTATGATCCTTCATATCCATCACACAGTGTATGATCCTTCATATCCATCACACAGTGTATGATCCCTCATATCCATCACACAGTGTATGATCCCTCATATCCATCACACATAGCGTATGATCCCTCATATCCATCACACATAGTGTATAATCCTTCATATCCATCACACATAGTGTATGATTCCTCATATCCATCACACAGTGTATAATCCTTCATATCCATCACACATAGTGTATGATCCCTCATATCCATCACACATAGTGTATGATCCCTCATATCCATCACACATAGTGTATGATCCTTCATATCCATCACACATAGTGTATGATCCTTCATATCCATCACACATAGTGTATGATCCTTCATATCCATCACACATAGTGTATGATCCCTCATATCCATCACACAGTGTATGATCCCTCATATCCATCACACATAGTGTATGATCCCTCATATCCATCACACATAGTGTATGATCCTTCATATCCATCACACATAGTGTATAATCCTTCATATCCATCACACAGAGTGTATGATCCCTCATATCCATCACACATAGTGTATGATCCCTCATATCCATCACACATAGTGTATAATCCCTCATATCCATCACACAGTGTATGATCCCTCATATCCATCACACATAGTGTATGATCCCTCATATCCATCACACATAGTGTATAATCCTTCATATCCATCACACATAGTGTATGATCCCTCATATCCATCACACATAGTGTATGATCCCTCATATCCATCACACAGTGTATGATCCTTCATATCCATCACACAGTGTATGATCCCTCATATCCATCACACATAGTGTATGATCCCTCATATCCATCACACAGTGTATAATCCTTCATATCCATCACACATAGTGTATGATCCCTCATATCCATCACACATAGTGTATGATCCCTCATATCCATCACACATAGTGTATGATCCTTCATATCCATCACACATAGTGTATGATCCTTCATATCCATCACACATAGTGTATGATCCTTCATATCCATCACACATAGTGTATGATCCTTCATATCCATCACACATAGTGTATGATCCTTCATATCTATCACACAGAGTGTATGATCCTTCATATCTGTCACACATAGTGTATGATCCCTCATATCCATCACACATAGCGTATGATCCCTCATATCCATCACACATAGCGTATGATCCTTCATATCCATCACACATAGCGTATGATCCCTCATATCCATCACACATAGTGTATGATCCTTCATATTCATCACACATAGTGTATAATCCTTCATATCCATCACACATAGTGTATAATCCTTCATATCCATCACACATAGTGTATGATCCCTCATATCAATCACACATAGTGTATGATCCTTCATATCCATCACACATAGCGTATGATCCTTCATATCCATCACACAGAGTGTATGATCCTTCATATCCATCACACATAGCGTATGATCCCTCATATCCATCACACATAGCGAATGATCCTTCATATCCATCACACATAGCGTATGATCCCTCATATCCATCACACATAGCGTATGATCCTTCATATCCATCACACATAGCGTATGATCACTCATATCCATCACACATAGCGTATGATTCCTCATATCCATCACACATAGCGTATGATCCCTCATATCCATCACACATAGCGTATAATCCTTCATATCCATCACACATAGCGTATGATCCCTCATATCCATCACACATAGCGTATGATCCCTCATATCCTTCACACATAGCGTATGATCCCTCATATCCATCACACATAGTGTATGATCCCTCATATCCATCACACATAGTGTATGATCCTTCATATCCATCACACAGTGTATGATCCTTCATATCCATCACACATAGTGTATGATCCCTCATATCCATCACACATAGCGTATGATCCTCATATCCATCACACATAGTGTACGATCCCTCATATCCATCACACATAGCGTATGATCCCTCATATCCATCACACATAGTGTACGATCCCTCATATCCATCACACAGTGTATGATCCCTCATATCCATCACACATAGTGTATGATCCCTCATATCCATCACACATAGTGTATGATCCTTCATATCCATCACACATAGTGTATGATCCCTCATATCCATCACACATAGCGTATGATCCTTCATATCCATCACACATAGTGTATGATCCCTCATATCCATCACACATAGTGTATGATCCTTCATATCCATCACACATAGTGTATGATCCCTCATATCCATCACACATAGCGTATGATCCTTCATATCCATCACACATAGTGTATGATCCCTCATATCCATCACACATAGTGTATGATCCCTCATATCCATCACACATAGCGTATGATCTCTCATATCCATCACACATAGTGTATGATCCTTCATATCCATCACACATAGCGTATGATCCTTCATATCCATCACACATAGCGTATGATCCCTCATATCCATCACACATAGGGTATGATCCTTCATATCCATCACACATAGCGTATGATCCTTCATATCCATCACACATAGCGTATGATCCCTCATATCCATCACACATAGTGTATGATCCTTCATATCCATCACACATAGTGTATGATCCCTCATATCCATCACACATAGTGCATGATCCCTCATATCCATCACACAGTGTATGATCCCTCATATCCATCACACATAGTGTATGATCCCTCATATCCATCACACATAGTGTATAATCCTTCATATCCATCACACATAGTGTATGATCCCTCATATCCATCACACATAGTGTATGATCCCTCATATCCATCACACATAGTGTATGATCCCTCATATCCATCACACATAGTGTATGATTCCTCATATCCATCACACATGGTGTATGATCCCTCATATTCATTACCATATAGTGTATGATCCTTCATATCTATCACACATAGTGTATGATCCTTCATATCCATCACACATAGTGTATGATCCCTCATATCCATCACACATAGCGTATGATCCCTCATATCCATCACACAGTGTATGATCCCTCATATCCATCACACATAGTGTATGATCCCTCATATCCATCACACATAGTGTATGATCCTTCATATCCATCACACATAGTGTATAATCCCTCATATTCATTACCATATAGTGTATGATCCTTCATATCTATCACACATAGTGTATGATCCTTCATATCCATCACACATAGTGTATGATCCCTCATATCCATCACACATAGTGTATGATCCCTCATATCCATCACACAGTGTATGATCCCTCATATCCATCAAACATAGTGTATGATCCCTCATATCCATCACACATAGTGTATGATCCTTCATATCCATCACACATAGTGTATAATCCTTCATATCCATCACACAGAGTGTATGATCCCTCATATCCATCACACATAGTGTATGATCCCTCATATCCATCACACATAGTGTATAATCCCTCATATCCATCACACAGTGTATGATCCCTCATATCCATCACACATAGTGTATGATCCCTCATATCCATCACACATAGTGTATAATCCTTCATATCCATCACACATAGTGTATGATCCCTCATATCCATCACACATAGTGTATGATCCCTCATATCCATCACACAGTGTATGATCCTTCATATCCATCACACAGTGTATGATCCCTCATATCCATCACACATAGTGTATGATCCCTCATATCCATCACACAGTGTATAATCCTTCATATCCATCACACATAGTGTATGATCCCTCATATCCATCACACATAGTGTATGATCCCTCATATCCATCACACATAGTGTATGATCCTTCATATCCATCACACATAGTGTATGATCCTTCATATCCATCACACATAGTGTATGATCCTTCATATCCATCACACATAGTGTATGATCCTTCATATCCATCACACATAGTGTATGATCCTTCATATCTATCACACAGAGTGTATGATCCTTCATATCTGTCACACATAGTGTATGATCCCTCATATCCATCACACATAGCGTATGATCCCTCATATCCATCACACATAGCGTATGATCCTTCATATCCATCACACATAGCGTATGATCCCTCATATCCATCACACATAGTGTATGATCCTTCATATTCATCACACATAGTGTATAATCCTTCATATCCATCACACATAGTGTATAATCCTTCATATCCATCACACATAGTGTATGATTCCTCATATCCATCACACAGTGTATAATCCTTCATATCCATCACACATAGTGTATGATCCCTCATATCAATCACACATAGTGTATGATCCTTCATATCCATCACACATAGCGTATGATCCTTCATATCCATCACACAGAGTGTATGATCCTTCATATCCATCACACATAGCGTATGATCCCTCATATCCATCACACATAGCGAATGATCCTTCATATCCATCACACATAGCGTATGATCCCTCATATCCATCACACATAGCGTATGATCCTTCATATCCATCACACATAGCGTATGATCACTCATATCCATCACACATAGCGTATGATTCCTCATATCCATCACACATAGCGTATGATCCCTCATATCCATCACACATAGCGTATAATCCTTCATATCCATCACACATAGCGTATGATCCCTCATATCCATCACACATAGCGTATGATCCCTCATATCCTTCACACATAGCGTATGATCCCTCATATCCATCACACATAGTGTATGATCCCTCATATCCATCACACATAGTGTATGATCCTTCATATCCATCACACAGTGTATGATCCTTCATATCCATCACACATAGTGTATGATCCCTCATATCCATCACACATAGCGTATGATCCTCATATCCATCACACATAGTGTACGATCCCTCATATCCATCACACATAGCGTATGATCCCTCATATCCATCACACATAGTGTACGATCCCTCATATCCATCACACAGTGTATGATCCCTCATATCCATCACACATAGTGTATGATCCCTCATATCCATCACACATAGTGTATGATCCTTCATATCCATCACACATAGTGTATGATCCCTCATATCCATCACACATAGCGTATGATCCTTCATATCCATCACACATAGTGTATGATCCCTCATATCCATCACACATAGTGTATGATCCTTCATATCCATCACACATAGTGTATGATCCCTCATATCCATCACACATAGCGTATGATCCTTCATATCCATCACACATAGTGTATGATCCCTCATATCCATCACACATAGTGTATGATCCCTCATATCCATCACACATAGCGTATGATCTCTCATATCCATCACACATAGTGTATGATCCTTCATATCCATCACACATAGCGTATGATCCTTCATATCCATCACACATAGCGTATGATCCCTCATATCCATCACACATAGGGTATGATCCTTCATATCCATCACACATAGCGTATGATCCTTCATATCCATCACACATAGCGTATGATCCCTCATATCCATCACACATAGTGTATGATCCTTCATATCCATCACACATAGTGTATGATCCCTCATATCCATCACACATAGTGCATGATCCCTCATATCCATCACACAGTGTATGATCCCTCATATCCATCACACATAGTGTATGATCCCTCATATCCATCACACATAGTGTATAATCCTTCATATCCATCACACATAGTGTATGATCCCTCATATCCATCACACATAGTGTATGATCCCTCATATCCATCACACATAGTGTATGATCCCTCATATCCATCACACATAGTGTATGATTCCTCATATCCATCACACATGGTGTATGATCCCTCATATTCATTACCATATAGTGTATGATCCTTCATATCTATCACACATAGTGTATGATCCTTCATATCCATCACACATAGTGTATGATCCCTCATATCCATCACACATAGCGTATGATCCCTCATATCCATCACACATAGCGTATGATCCTTCATATCCATCACACATAGCGTATGATCCTTCATATCCATCACACAGAGTGTATGATCCTTCATATCCATCACACATAGTGTATGATCCCTCATATCCATCACACATAGCGTATGATCCTTCATATCCATCACACATAGCGTATGATCCCTCATATCCATCACACATAGCGTATGATTCCTCATATCCATCACACATAGCGTATGATCCCTCATATCCATCACACATAGTGTACGATCCTTCATATCCATCACACAGTGTATGATCCCTCATATCCTTCACACATAGTGTATGATCCCTCATATCCATCACACATAGCGTATGATCCCTCATATCCATCACACATAGTGTATGATCCCTCATATCCATCACACATAGTGTATGATCCCTCATATCCATCACACATAGTGTATGATCCCTCATATCCATCACACATAGTGTATGATCCTTCATATCCATCACATATAGTGTATGATCCTTCATATCCATCACACATAGTGTATGATCCTTCATATCCATCACACATAGTGTATAATCCTTCATATCCATCACACATAGTGTATAATCCTTCATATCCATCACACATAGTGTATGATCCCTCATATCCATCACACATAGCGTATGATCCTTCATATCCATCACACATAGTGTATGATCCCTCATATCCATCACACATAGTGTATGATCCCTCATATCCATCACACATAGCGTATGATCTCTCATATCCATCACACATAGTGTATGATCCTTCATATCCATCACACATAGCGTATGATCCTTCATATCCATCACACATAGCGTATGATCCCTCATATCCATCACACATAGGGTATGATCCTTCATATCCATCACACATAGCGTATGATCCTTCATATCCATCACACATAGCGTATGATCCCTCATATCCATCACACATAGTGTATGATCCTTCATATCCATCACACATAGTGTATGATCCCTCATATCCATCACACATAGTGCATGATCCCTCATATCCATCACACAGTGTATGATCCCTCATATCCATCACACATAGTGTATAATCCTTCATATCCATCACACATAGTGTATGATCCCTCATATCCATCACACATAGTGTATGATCCCTCATATCCATCACACATAGTGTATGATCCCTCATATCCATCACACATAGTGTATGATTCCTCATATCCATCACACATGGTGTATGATCCCTCATATTCATTACCATATAGTGTATGATCCTTCATATCTATCACACATAGTGTATGATCCTTCATATCCATCACACATAGTGTATGATCCCTCATATCCATCACACATAGCGTATGATCCCTCATATCCATCACACATAGCGTATGATCCTTCATATCCATCACACATAGCGTATGATCCTTCATATCCATCACACAGAGTGTATGATCCTTCATATCCATCACACATAGTGTATGATCCCTCATATCCATCACACATAGCGTATGATCCTTCATATCCATCACACATAGCGTATGATCCCTCATATCCATCACACATAGCGTATGATTCCTCATATCCATCACACATAGCGTATGATCCCTCATATCCATCACACATAGTGTACGATCCTTCATATCCATCACACAGTGTATGATCCCTCATATCCTTCACACATAGTGTATGATCCCTCATATCCATCACACATAGCGTATGATCCCTCATATCCATCACACATAGTGTATGATCCCTCATATCCATCACACATAGTGTATGATCCCTCATATCCATCACACATAGTGTATGATCCCTCATATCCATCACACATAGTGTATGATCCTTCATATCCATCACATATAGTGTATGATCCTTCATATCCATCACACATAGTGTATGATCCTTCATATCCATCACACATAGTGTATAATCCTTCATATCCATCACACATAGTGTATAATCCTTCATATCCATCACACATAGTGTATGATCCCTCATATCCATCACACATAGTGTATGATTCCTCATATCCATCACACATAGTGTATAATCCTTCATATCCATCACACATAGTGTATGATCCTTCATATCCATCACACATAGTGTATGATCCCTCATATCCATCACACATAGTGTATAATCCTTCATATCCATCACACATAGTGTATGATCCTTCATATCCATCACACATAGTGTATGATCCCTCATATTCATCACACATAGCGTATGATTCCTCATATCCATCACACATAGCGTATGATTCCTCATATCCATCACACATAGCGTATGATCCCTCATATCCTTCACACATAGCGTATGATCCCTCATATCCATCACACATAGTGTATGATCCTTCATATCCATCACACATAGTGTATGATCCCTCATATCCATCACACATAGTGTATGATCCCTCATATCCATCACACATAGTGTATGATCCCTCATATCCATCACACATAGTGTATGATCCCTCATATCCATCACACAGTGTATGATCCTTCATATCCATCACACATAGTGTATGATCCCTCATATCCATCACACATAGCGTATGATCCCTCATATCCATCACACATAGCGTATGATCCCTCATATCCATCACACATAGCGTATGATTCCTCATATCCATCACACATAGCGTATGATCCCTCATATCCATCACACATAGGGTATGATCCTTCATATCCATCACACATAGTGTATGATCCCTCATATCCATCACACATAGTGTATGATCCCTCATATCCATCACACATAGCGTATGATCCCTCATATCCATCACACATAGCGTATGATCTCTCATATCCATCACACACAGTGTATGATCCCTCATATCCATCACACATAGTGTACGATCCCTCATATCCATCACACAGTGTATGATCCTTCATATCCATCACACATAGCGTATGATCCCTCATATCCATCACACATAGCGTATGATCCCTCATATCCATCACACATAGTGTATGATCCTTCATATCCATCACACATAGCGTATGATCCTTCATATCCATCACCCATAGTGTATGATCCTTCATATCCATCACACATAGCGTATGATCCCTCATATCCATCACACATAGCGTATGATCCCTCATATCCATCACACAGTGTATAATTCCTCATATCCATCACACATAGTGTATGATTCCTCATATCCATCACACATAGCGTATGATCCCTCATATCCATCACACAGTGTATGATCCTTCATATCCATCACACATAGCGTATGATCCCTCATATTCATCACACATAGCGTATGATCCCTCATATCCATCACACAGAGTGTATGATCCTTCATATCCATCACACATAGTGTATGATCCCTCATATCCATCACACATAGTGTATGATCCTTCATATCCATCACACAGAGTGTATGATCCTTCATATCCATCACACATGGTGTATGATCCCTCATATCCATCACACATAGTGTATGATCCCTCATATCCATCACACATAGTGTATGATCCCTCATATTCATTACCATATAGTGTATGATCCCTCATATCCATCACACATAGTGTATGATCCCTCATATCCATCACACATAGTGTATGATCCCTCATATCCATCACACATAGCGTATGATTCCTCATATCCATCACGTGACCTTCGCATAGTGTATGATCCCTCATATCCATCACACATAGTGTATGATCCCTCATATCCATCACACATAGCGTATGATTCCTCATATCCATCACGTGACCTTCACATAGTGTATGATCCCTCATATCCATTACCGCATAGTGTATGATGCTTCATATCCATCACACATAGCGTATGATCCCTCATATCCATCACATGACCATCACACATAGTGTATGATCCTTCATATCCATTACCACATAGTGTATGATCCTTCATGTACACCCAGAAAGCACTGCAAACTCTCTGAGACAGAGAGTCTGTATACAGGGTGCAGGAGAGGACATATGTATGAAGGGTGGAGGAGAGGACATATGTATGAAGGGTAAGGATGACATGTATGAAGGGTGGAGGAGAGGACATGTATGAAGGGTGGAGGAGAGGACATGTATGAAGGGTAAGGATGACATGTATGAAGGATGGAGGAGAGGACATGTATGAAGGGTAAGGATGACATGTATGAAGGGTGGAGGAGAGGACATGTATGAAGGGTGAAGGAGAGGACATGTATGGAGGAGAGGACATATGTATGAAGGGTGGAGGAGAGGACATGTATGAAGGGTGGAGGAGAGGACATGTATGAAGGGTAAGGATGACATGTATGAAGGGTAAGGATGACATGTATGAAGGGTGGAGGAGAGGACATGTATGAAGGGTAAGGATGACATGTATGAAGGGTGCAGGAGAGGACATGTATGAAGGGTAAGGATGACATGTATGAAGGGTAAGGATGACATGTATGAAGGGTGGAGGAGAGGACATATGTATGAAGGGTGGAGGAGAGGACATATGTATGAAGGGTAAGGATGACATGTATGAAGGGTGGAGGAGAGGACATGTATGAAGGGTGGAGAAGAGGACATGTATGAAGGGTGGAGGAGAGGACATGTATGAAGGGTGGAGGAGAGGACATGTATGAAGGGTGGAGGAGAGGACATGTATGAAGGATGGATGAGAGGACATGTATGAAGGAGAGGACATTTATGAAGGGTGGAGGAGAGGACATATGTATGAAGGGTGGAGGAGAGGACATGTATGGAGGAGAGGACATGTATGAAGGATGGAGGAGAGGACATGTATGGAGGAGAGGACATGTATGAAGGGTAAGGATGACATGTATGAAGGGTGGAGGAGAGGACATGTATGGAGGAGAGGACATATGTATGAAGGGTGGAGGAGAGGACATATGTATGAAGGGTGGAGGAGAGGACATGTATGAAGGGTGGAGGAGAGGACATGTATGAAGGGTGGAGAGGACATGTATGAAGGGTGGAGGGAGGACATGTATGAAGGGTAAGGATTACATGTATGAAGGGTGGAGGAGAGGACATGTATGAAGGGTGGAGGAGAGGACATGTATGAAGGGTGGAGGAGAGGACATGTATGGAGGAGAGGACATGTATGAAGGGTAAGGATGACATGTATGAAGGGTGGAGGAGAGGACATGTATGGAGGAGAGGACATATGTATGAAGGGTGGAGGAGAGGACATGTATGGAGGAGAGGACATGTATGAAGGGTAAGGATGACATGTATGAAGGGTGGAGGGAGGACATGTATGAAGGGTAAGGATTACATGTATGAAGGGTGGAGGAGAGGACATGTATGAAGGGTGGAGGAGAGGACATGTATGAAGGGTAAGGATGACATGTATGAAGGGTGGAGGAGAGGACATGTATGAAGGGTAAGGATGACATGTATGAAGGGTGGAGGAGAGGACATGTATGAAGGGTGGAGGAGAGGACATGTATGAAGGGTGGAGGAGAGGACATGTATGAAGGGTGGAGGAGAGGACATGTATGAAGGGTAAGGATGACATGTATGAAGGGTGGAGGAGAGGACATGTATGAAGGGTGGAGGAGAGGACATGTATGAAGGGTGGAGGAGAGGACATGTATGAAGGGTGGAGGAGAGGACATGTATGAAGGGTGGAGGAGAGGACATGTATGAAGGGTAAGGATGACATGTATGAAGGGTGGAGGAGAGGACATGTATGAAGGGTGAGGGACACATATGAAATGCAGACAGCAGTCATGTATTAGGTGGTCTCACCATCAGATAGGGCCATGTCTTCTCCTTGCTGCGGTGTTCCCCCCGCAATGGAGTCGGGCCAGAACCTTTGCACTGGGCGGCTCTGCCCGCTCTTTTTCTTGGATTTCGGGGTATCGGTTGTGCTTGAATCCAGCATTGGTTGAAGGATTCTGCGTCTGGCATTGATAAACCTACAAAAACATGGAAGATGTGTGAATAAAGAGAGCACAGAGGGGCTTGGGCTGACCCCTGAAGGTGCCAACCATAGGGACCCCCACCCATCATTGTCCCCTGAGCGAAAGGAGCGGCAGTGTGCATGATGCTCAGCCTAAGGGGGCGGCAGTGTGCATGATGCTCAGCCTAAGGGAGCGGTAGACGCATGCTCAGCCTAAGGGAGCGGCAGTGTGCATGATGCTCAGCCTAAGGGAGCGGCAGTGTGCATGATGCTCAGCCTAAGGGAGCGGCAGTGTGCATGATGCTCAGCCTAAGGGAGCGGCAGTGTGCATGATGCTCAGCCTAAGGGAGCGGCAGTGTGCATGATGCTCAGCCTAAGGGGGTGGCAGTGTGCATGATGCTCAGCCTAAGGGAGCGGCAGTGTGCATGATGCTCAGCCTAAGGGGGCGGCAGTGTGCATGATGCTCAGCCTAAGGGAGCGGCAGTGTGCATGATGCTCAGCCTAAGGGGGCGGCAGTGTGCATGATGCTCAGCCTAAGGGAGCGGCAGTGTGCATGATGCTCAGCCTAAGGGAGCGGCAGTGTGCATGATGCTCAGCCTAAGGGGGCGGCAGTGTGCATGATGCTCAGCCTAAGGGGGCGGCAGTGTGCATGATGCTCAGCCTAAGGGAGCGGCAGTGTGCATGATGCTCAGCCTAAGGGAGCGGCAGTGTGCATGATGCTCAGCCTAAGGGAGCGGCAGTGTGCATGATGCTCAGCCTAAGGGAGCGGCAGTGTGCATGATGCTCAGCCTAAGGGAGCGGCAGTGTGCATGATGCTCAGCCTAAGGGGGCGGCAGTGTGCATGATGCTCAGCCTAAGGGAGCGGCAGTGTGCATGATGCTCAGCCTAAGGGAGCGGCAGTGTGCATGATGCTCAGCCTAAGGGAGCGGCAGTGTGCATGATGCTCAGCCTAAGGGAGCGGCAGTGTGCATGATGCTCAGCCTAAGGGAGCGGCAGTGTGCATGATGCTCAGCCTAAGGGAGCGGCAGTGTGCATGATGCTCAGCCTAAGGGAGCGGCAGTGTGCATGATGCTCAGCCTAAGGGAGCGGCAGTGTGCATGATGCTCAGCCTAAGGGAGCGGCAGTGTGCATGATGCTCAGCCTAAGGGAGCGGCAGTGTGCATGATGCTCAGCCTAAGGGAGCGGCAGTGTGCATGATGCTCAGCCTAAGGGAGCGGCAGTGTGCATGATGCTCAGCCTAAGGGGGCGGCAGTGTGCATGATGCTCAGCCTAAGGGAGCGGTAGGTGCATGCTCAGCCTATGGGAGCGGTAGGTGCATGCTCAGCCTCAGGGAGCGGTAGGTGCATGCTCAGCCTCAGGGAGCGGTAGGTGCATGCTCAGCCTCAGGGAGCGGTAGGTGCATGCTCAGCCTCAGGGAGCGGTAGGTGCATGCTCAGCCTCAGGGAGCGGTAGGTGCATGCTCAGCCTCAGGGAGCGGTGGGTGCATGCTCAGCCTCAGGGAGCGGTAGGTGCATGCTCAGCCTAAGGGAGCGGTAGGTGCATGCTCAGCCTAAGGGAGCGGTAGGTGCATGCTCAGCCTAAGGGAGCGGTAGGTGCATGCTAAGCCTAAGGGAGAGGTAGGTGCATGCTCTGCCTAAGGGAGCGGTAGGTGCATGCTCAGCCTAAGGGAGAGGTAGGTGCATGCTCAGCCTAAGGGAGCGGTAGGTGCATGCTCAGCCTAAGGGAGCAGTAGGTGCATGCTCAGCCTAAGGGAGCAGTAGGTGCATGCTCAGCCTAAGGGAGCGGTAGGTGCATGCTCAGTCTAAGGGAGCAGTAGGTGCATGCTCAGCCTAAGGGAGCAGAAGGTGCATGCTCAGCCTAAGGGAGCGGTAGGTGCATGCTCAGCCTAAGAGAGCGGTAGGTGCATGATCAGCCTAAGGGAGTGGTAGGTGCATGCTCAGCCTAAGGGAGCGGTAGGTGCATGCTCAGCCTAAGGGAGCGGTAGGTGCATGCTCAGCCTAAGGGAGCAGTAGGTGCATGCTCAGCCTAAGGGAGAGGTAGGTGCATGCTCAGCCTAAGGGAGCGGTAGGTGCATGCTCAGCCTAAGGGAGCAGTAGGTGCGTGCTCAGCCTAAGGGAGCGGTAGATGCGTGCTCAGCCTAAGGGAGAGGTAGGTGCATGCTCAGCCTAAGGGAGCAGTAGGTGCATGCTCAGTCTAAGGGAGCAGTAGGTGCATGCTCAGCCTAAGGGAGCGGTAGGTGCATGCTCAGCCTAAAGGAGCGGTAGGTGCATGCTCAGCCTAAGGGAGCGGTAGGTGCATGCTCAGTCTAAGGGAGCAGTAGGTGCATGCTCAGCCTAAGGGAGCGTTAGGTGCTTGCTCAGCCTAAGAGAGCGGTAGGTGCATGCTCAGCCTAAGGGAGCGGTAGGTGCATGCTCAGCCTAAGGGAGCAGTAGGTGCATGCTCAGCCTAAGGGAGCGGTAGGTGCATGCTCAGCCTAAGGGAGCGGTAGGTGCATGCTCAGCCTAAGGGAGCGGTAGGTGCATGCTCAGCCTAAGGGAGCGGTAGGTGCATGCTCAGCCTAAGGGAGCGGTAGGTGCATGCTCAGCCTATGGGAGTGGTAGGTGCATGCTCAGCCTCAGGGAGCGGTAGGTGCATGCTCAGCCTAAGGGAGCGGTAGGTGCATGCTCAGCCTCAGGGAGCGGTAGGTGCATGCTCAGCCTCAGGGAGCGGTAGGTGCATGCTCAGCCTCAGGGAGCGGTAGGTGCATGCTCAGCCTCAGGGAGCGGTAGGTGCATGCTCAGCCTCAGGGAGCGGTAGGTGCATGCTCAGCCTCAGGGAGCGGTAGGTGCATGCTCAGCCTCAGGGAGCGGTAGGTGCATGCTCAGCCTCAGGGAGCGGTAGGTGCATGCTCAGCCTCAGGGAGCGGTAGGTGCATGCTCAGCCTCAGGGAGCGGTAGGTGCATGCTCAGCCTCAGGGAGCGGTAGGTGCATGCTCAGCCTCAGGGAGCGGTAGGTGCATGCTCAGCCTAAGGGAGCGGTAGGTGCATGCTCAGCCTAAGGGAGCGGTAGGTGCATGCTCAGCCTAAGGGAGCGGTAGGTGCATGCTCAGCCTAAGGGAGAGGTAGGTGCATGCTCAGCCTAAAGGAGAGGTAGGTGCATGCTCAGCCTAAGGAAGAGGTAGGTGCATGCTCAGCCTAAGGAAGAGGTAGGTGCATGCTCAGCCTAAGGGAGAGGTAGGTGCATGCTCAGCCTAAGGGAGAGGTAGGTGCATGCTCAGCCTAAGGGAGAGGTAAGTACAACCTCAGCCTCTGATCTTCGCTTTGTATAGGACATAACTAAATGCAGAACTCACCTACGCCACCTAACCAGTTGATGGAACGGCAACCAAAAATGTGCACTGCGGAGCCATCCATTTGGGGGCACCTGACCCCATCCTCATGATAGGTGGGGGTCCTAGCACACTGATCGGCTACTTACCACCTATTCTGGGGGACAGTGCCCCCCCCCCCCCCAGTGTTCCTACCTCTAATCTCTGCCCCGTACATAACACAGAGGGGGCTCTGGGGGTCCGGGGTCACTCACCAGTTGTTCACCTGCAGCAGGGTCAGGTTGGTCTGGGCTGCGATCTGCTTCTTCTCGTCCTCGGTCGGGTACGGATGCTGCAGAGGAGAAGGTAAGAGACACATACTGAGCAGGGCCATGTGTGGGGTACGGGGGCTATCCTGCACCTCGCTGACCACGTCCTGAGGAGACCGGTCACAGGAAGAACATGTCAACCCCCCCCCAAAGTGTAGACAGCGAGGCCACAACCGAGGATGCCCACCCTCCATTATCACAACTACAGGAAAGGAGCACCACATGACCATGGAGGGGAGGGGTTACCATCACAGGGGTAGGTGAGGACAGGAGCACATGACCATGGAGGGGAGGGGTTACCATCACAGGGGTAGGTGAGGACAGGACCACATGACCATGGAGGGGAGGGGTTACCATCACAGGGGTAGATGAGGAGGACCACATGACCATGGAGGGGAGGGGTTACCATCACAGGGGTAGGTGAGGACAGGACCACATGACCATGGAGGGGAGGGGTTACCATCACAGGGGTAGGTGAGGAGGACCACATGACCATGGAGGGGAGGGGTTACCATCACAGGGGTAGATGAGGACAGGACCACATGACCATGGAGAGGGAGGAGTTACCATCACAGGGGTAGATGAGGACAGGACCACATGACCATGGAGGGGGAGGAGTTACCATCACAGGAGTAGATGAGGACAGGAGCACATGACCATGGAGAGGGAGGGGTTACCATCACAGGGGTAGGTGAGGACAGGATCACATGACCATGGAGAGGGAGGAGTTACCATCACAGGGGTAGATGAGGACAGGACCACATGACCATGGAGGGGAGGGGTTACCATCACAGGGGTAGATGAGGACAGGAGGACCACATGACCATGGAGGGGGAGGGGTAATCATCACAGGGGTAGATGAGGACAGGAGCACATGACCATGGAGAGGGAGGGGTTACCATCACAGGGGTAGGTGAGGACAGGAGCACATGACCATGGAGGGGAGGGGTTACCATCACAGGGGTAGATGAGGACAGGAGGACCACATGACCATGGAGGGGGAGGGGTTATCATCACAGGGGTAGATGAGGACAGGAGCACATGACCATGGAGAGGGAGGGGTTACCATCACAGGGGTAGATGAGGACAGGAGCACATGACCATGGAGGGGAGGAGTTACCATCACAGGGGTAGATGAGGACAGGACCACATGACCATGGAGGGGGAGGGGTTACCATCACAGGGGTAGGTGAGGAGGACCACATGACCATGGAGAGGTAGGGGTTACCATCACAGGGGTAGATGAGGAGGACCACATGACCATGGAGGGGGAGGGGTTACCATCACAGGGGTAGATGAGGACAGGAGCACATGACCATGGAGGGGAGGAGTTACCATCACAGGGGTAGATGAGGACAGGAGCACATGACCATGGAGAGGGAGGGGTTACCATCACAGGGGTAGGTGAGGAGGACCACATGACCATGGAGAGGGAGGGGATACCATCACAGGGGTAGGTAAGGAGGACCACATGACCATGGAGGGGGAGGGGTTATCATCACAGGGGTAGGTGAGGAGGACCACATGACCATGGAGAGGGAGGGGTTACCATCACAGGGGTAGATGAGGAGGACCACATGACCATGGAGAGGGAAGGTTACCATCACAGGGGTAGATGAGGACAGGAGCACATGACCATGGAGGGGAGGAGTTACCATCACAGGGGTAGGTGAGGACAGGAGCACATGACCATGGAGGGGAGGGGTTACCATCACAGGGGTAGATGAGGAGGACCACATGACCATGGAGGGGAGGGGTTACCATCACAGGGGTAGGTGAGGACAGGAGCACATGACCATGGAGAGGGAGGGGTTACCATCACAGGGGTAGATGAGGACAGGAGCACATGACCATGGAGGGGGAAGGGTTACCATCACAGGGGTAGATGAGGACAGGACCACATGACCATGGAGGGGGAGGGGCTACCATCACAGGGGTAGGTGAGGACAGGAGCACATGACCATGGAGGGGGAAGGGTTACCATCACAGGGGTAGGTGAGGACAGGAGCACATGACCATGGAGGGGGAGGGGCTACCATCACAGGGGTAGGTGAGGACAGGACCACATGACCATGGAGGGGGAAGGGTTACCATCACAGGGGTAGATGAGGACAGGACCACATGACCATGGAGGGGGAGGGGCTACCATCACAGGGGTAGATGAGGACAGGACCACATGACCATGGAGGGGAGGGGTTACCATCACAGGGGTAGATGAGGAGGACCACATGACCATGGAGGGGAGGGGTTACCATCACAGGGGTAGGTGAGGACAGGAGCACATGACCATGGAGAGGGAGGGGTTACCATCACAGGGGTAGATGAGGACAGGAGCACATGACCATGGAGGGGGAAGGGTTACCATCACAGGGGTAGATGAGGACAGGACCACATGACCATGGAGGGGGAGGGGCTACCATCACAGGGGTAGGTGAGGACAGGAGCACATGACCATGGAGGGGGAAGGGTTACCATCACAGGGGTAGGTGAGGACAGGAGCACATGACCATGGAGGGGGAGGGGCTACCATCACAGGGGTAGGTGAGGACAGGACCACATGACCATGGAGGGGGAAGGGTTACCATCACAGGGGTAGATGAGGACAGGACCACATGACCATGGAGGGGGAGGGGCTACCATCACAGGGGTAGATGAGGACAGGACCACATGACCATGGAGGGGAGGGGTTACCATCACAGGGGTAGATGAGGACAGGACCACATGACCTAGGAGAGGGAGGAGTTACCATCACAGGGGTAGATGAGGAGGACCACATGACCATGGAGGGGAGGGGTTACCATCACAGGGGTAGATGAGGACAGGAGCACATGACCATGGAGGGGGAGGAGTTACCATCACAGGGGTAGATGAGGACAGGAGGACCACATGACCATGGAGGGGGAGGGGTTATCATCACAGGGGTAGGTGAGGAGGACCACATGACCATGGAGGGGGAGGGGTTACCATCACAGGGGTAGGTGAGGACAGGACCACATGACCATGGAGGGGAGGGGTTACCATCACAGGGGTAGATGAGGACAGGACCACATGACCATGGAGGGGAGGGGTTACCATCACAGGGGTAGGTGAGGACAGGACCACATGACCATGGAGGGGGAGGGGTTACCATCACAGGGGTAGATGAGGACAGGAGCACATGACCATGGAGAGGGAGGAGTTACCATCACAGGGGTAGGTGAGGACAGGAGCACATGACCATGGAGAGGGAAGGTTACCATCACAGGGGTAGGTGAGGACAGGAGGACCACATGACCATGGAGGGGGAGGGGTTACCATCACAGGGGTAGATGAGGACAGGAGCACATGACCATGGAAAGGGAGGGGTTACCATCACAGGGGTAGGTGAGGACAGGAGCACATGAACATGGAGGGGGAGGGGTTACCATCACAGTGGTAGGTGAGGAGGACAGGAGCACATGACCATGGAGGGGGAGGGGTTACCATCACAGGGGTAGGTGAGGAGGACCACATGACCATGGAGAGGGAGGGGTTACCATCACAGGAGTAGATGAGGACAGGAGCACATGACCATGGAGGGGGAGGGGTTACCATCACAGGGGTAGATGAGGAGGACCACATGACCATGGAGGGGGAGGGGTTACCATCACAGGGGTAGATAAGGACAGGACCACATGACCATGGAGGGGGAGGGGTTACCATCACAGGGGTAGGTGAGGACAGGAGCACATGACCATGGAGGGGAGGGGTTACCATCACAGGGGTAGATGAGGAGGACCACATGACCATGGAGGGGGAGGGGCTACCATCACAGGGGTAGATGAGGACAGGAGCACATGACCATGGAGGGGGAGGGGCTACCATCACAGGGGTAGATGAAGACAGGAGCACATGACCATGGAGGGGGAGGGGTTACCATCACAGGGTTAGATGAGGACAGGACCACATGACCATGGAGAGGGAGGGGTTACCATCACAGGGGTAGATGAGGACAGGATCACATGACCATGGAGGGGAGGGGTTACCATCACAGGGGTAGGTGAGGAGGACCACATGACCATGGAGAGGGAGAGGATACCATCACAGGAGTAGGTGAGGAGGACCACATGACCATGGAGAGGGAGGGGTTACCATCACAGGAGTAGGTGAGGAGGACAGGAGCACATGACCATGGAGAGGGAGGGGTTACCATCACAGGGGTAGATGAGGACAGGACCACATGACCATGGAGGGGGAGGGGTTACCATCACAGGGGTAGATGAAGACAGGAGCACATGACCATGGAGGGGGAGGGGTTACCATCACAGGGGTAGATGAGGACAGGAGGACCACATGACCATGGAGGGGAGGGGTTACCATCACAGGGGTAGATGAGGACAGGAGCACATGACCATGGAGAGGGAGGAGTTACCATCACAGGGATAGATGAGGAGGACCACATGACCATGGAGAGGGAGGGGTTACCATCACAGGGGTAGATGAGGACAGGAGCACATGACCATGGAGAGGGAGGGGTTACCATCACAGGGGTAGGTGAGGACAGGAGCACATGACCATGGATGGGGAGGGGTTACCATCACAGGGGTAGATGAGGACAGGAGGACCACATGACCATGGAGGGGGAGGGGTTACCATCACAGGGGTAGATGAGGACAGGACCACATGACCATGGAGAGGGAGGGGTTACCATCACAGGGGTAGATGAGGACAGGACGACATGACCATGGAGGGGGAGGGGTTATCATCACAGGGGTAGATGAGGGCAGGAGCACATGACCATGGAGAGGGAGGGGTTACAATCACAGGGGTAGATGAGGAGGACCACATGACCATGGAGGGGGAGGGGTTACCATCACAGGGGTAGATGAGGACAGGAGCACATGACCATGGAGGGGGAGGGGTTACTATCACAGGGGTAGGTGAGGAGGACCACATGACCATGGAGGGGGAGGGGTTACCATCACAGGGGTAGATGAGGACAGGACCACATGACCATGGAGAGGGAGGGGTTACAATCACAGGGGTAGATGAGGAGGACCACATGACCATGGAGGGGGAGGGGTTACCATCACAGGGGTAGATGAGGACAGGAGCACATGACCATGGAGGGGGAGGGGTTACTATCACAGGGGTAGGTGAGGACAGGAGCACATGAACATGGAGGGGGAGGGGTTACCATCACAGGGGTAGGTGAGGACAGGAGCACATGACCATGGAGGGGGAGGAGTTACCATCACAGGGGTAGATGAGGATGACCACATGACCATGGAGGGGAGGGGTTACCATCACAGGGGTAGATGAAGACAGGAGCACATGACCATGGAGGGGGAGGGGTTACCATCACAGGGGTAGATGAGGAGGACCACATGACCATGGAGGGGGAGGGGTTACCATCATAGGGGTAGATGAGGAGGACCACATGACCATGGAGAGGGAGGAGTTACCATCACAGGGGTAGATGAGGACAGGAGCACATGACCATGGAGGGGGAGGGGTTACCATCACAGGGGTAGATGAGGACAGGAGCACATGACCATGGAGGGGGAGGGGTTACCATCACAGGGGTAGGTGAGGACAGGAGCACATGACCATGGAGGGGGAGGGGTTACCATCACAGGGGTAGGTGAGGACAGGACCACATGACCATGGAGGGGGAGGGGTTACCATCACAGGGGTAGATGAGGACGGGAGCACATGACCATGGAGGGGGAGGGGTTACCATCACAGGGGTAGATGAGGAGGACCACATGACCATGGAGGGGGAGGGGTTACCATCACAGGGGTAGATTAGGACAGGAGCACATGACCATGGAGAGGGAGGGGTTACCATCACAGGGGTAGGTGAGGACAGGAGCACATGACCATGGAGGGGAGGAGTTACCATCACAGGGGTAGATGAGGAGGACCACATGACCATGGAGAGGGAGGGGTTATCATCACAGGGGTAGATGAGGAGGACCACATGACCATGGAGAGGGAGGGGTTACCATCACAGGGGTAGATGAGGACAGGAGCACATGATCATGGAGAGGGAGGGGTTACCATCACAGGGGTAGATGAGGACAGGACCACATGACCATGGAGAGGGAGGGGTTACCATCACAGGGGTAGGTGAGGAGGACCACATGACCAAGGAGGGGGAGGGGTTATCATCACAGGGGTAGATGAGGAGGACCACATGACCATGGAGAGGGAGGGGTTACCATCACAGGGGTAGGTGAGGACAGGAGGAGCACATGACCATGGAGGGGAGGGGTTACCATCACAGGGGTAGGTGAGGAGGACCACATGACCATGGAGAGGGAGGGGTTACCATCACAGGGGTAGATGAGGACAGGACCACATGACCATGGAGGGAAGGAGTTACCATCACAGGGGTAGGTGAGGAGGACCACATGACCATGGAGAGGGAAGGTTACCATCACAGGGGTAGGTGAGGAGGACCACATGACCATGGAGAGGGAGGGGTTACCATCACAGGGGTAGATGAGGACAGGACCACATGACCATGGAGGGAAGGAGTTACCATCACAGGGGTAGGTGAGGAGGACCACATGACCATGGAGGGGAGGGGTTACCATCACAGGGGTAGGTGAGGACAGGAGCACATGACCATGGAGGGGGAAGGGTTACCATCACAGGGGTAGATGAGGACAGGACCACATGACCATGGAGGGGGAGGGGCTACCATCACAGGGGTAGATGAGGACAGGACCACATGACCATGGAGGGGAGGGGTTACCATCACAGGGGTAGATGAGGACAGGACCACATGACCTAGGAGAGGGAGGAGTTACCATCACAGGGGTAGATGAGGAGGACCACATGACCATGGAGGGGTTACCATAAAAGGGGTAGATGAGGACAGGACCACATGACCAAGGAGGGGGAGGGGTTACCATCACAGGGGTAGGTGAGGACAGGAGCACATGACCATGGAGGGGGAGGGGTTACCATCACAGGGGTAGATGAGGACAGGACCACATGACCATGGAGGGGAGGGGTTACCATCACAGGGGTAGATGAGGACAGGAGCACATGACCATGGAGGGGAGGGGTTATCATCACAGGGGTAGATGAGGACAGGAGCACATGACCATGGAGGGGAGGGGTTACCATCACAGGGGTCGATGAGGACAGGAGCACATGACCATGGAGAGGGAGGGGTTACCATCACAGGGGTAGATGAGGACAGGAGCACATGACCATGGAGGGGGAGGGGTTACCATCACAGGGGTAGATGAGGAGGACCACATGACCATGGAGGGGAGGGGTTACCATCACAGGGGTAGATGAGGACAGGACCACATAACCATGGAGGGGAGGGGTTACCATCACAGGGGTAGATGAGGACAGGAGCACATGACCATGGAGAGGGAGGAGTTACCATCACAGGGGTAGGTGAGGAGGACCACATGACCATGGAGAGGGAGGGGTTACCATCACAGGGGTAGATGAGGGCAGGAGCACATGACCATGGAGAGGGAGGAGTTACCATCACAGGGGTAGGTGAGGAGGACCACATGACCATGGAGAGGGAGGGGTTACCATCACAGTGGTAGGTGAGGAGGACCACATGACCATGGAGAGGGAGGGGTTACCATCACAGGGGTAGATGAGGACAGGAGCACATGACCATGGAGAGGGAGAGGTTACCATCACAGGGGTAGGTGAGGAGGACCACATGACCATGGAGGGGGAGGGGTTACCATCACAGGGGTAGATGAGGAGGACCACATGACCATGGAGGGGGAGGGGTTACCATCACAGGGGTAGGTGAGGACAGGAGCACATGACCATGGAGGGGGAGGGGTTACCATCACAGGGGTAGGTGAGGACAGGACCACATGACCATGGAGGGGAGGGGTTACCATCACAGGAGTAGATGAGGACAGGAGCACATGACCATGGAGGGGAAGGGGTTACCATCACAGGGGTAGGTGAGGAGGACAGGACCACATGACCATGGAGGGGGAGGAGTTATCATCACAGGGGTAGGTGAGGACAGGAGCACATGACCATGGAGGGGAAGGGGTTACCATCACAGGGGTAGAGGAGGACAGGACCACATGACCATGGAGGGGGAGGAGTTACCATCACAGGGGTAGGTGAGGACAGGAGCACATGACCATGGAGGGGGAGGGGTTAACATCACAGGGGTAGGTGAGGAGGACCACATGACCATGGAGGGGAAGGGGTTATCATCACAGGGGTAGGTGAGGAGGACCACATGACCATGGAGGGGGAGGGGTTACCATCACAGGGGTAGATGAGGAGGACAGGAGCACATGACCATGGAGGGGGAGGGGTTACCATCACAGGGGTAGATGAGGACCACATGACCATGGAGGGGAGGGGTTACCATCACAGGGGTAGATGAGGACAGGAGCACATGACCATGGAGAGGGAGGGGTTACCATCACAGGGGTAGGTGAGGACAGGAGCACATGACCATGGATGGGGAGGGGTTATCATCACAGGGGTAGATGAGGAGGACAGGAGCACATGACCATGGAGGGGGAGGGGTTACCATCACAGGGGTAGATGAGGACAGGAGCACATGACCATGGAGGGGGAGGAGTTACCATCACAGGGGTAGGTGAGGACAGGAGCACATGACCATGGAGGGGGGAGGGGTTACCATCACAGGGGTAGATGAGGACAGGAGCACATGACCATGGAGAGGGAGGAGTTACCATCACAGGGGTAGATGAGGACAGGAGCACATGACCATGGAGAGGGAGGGGTTACCATCACAGGGATAGGTGAGGAGGACCACATGACCATGGAGAGGGAGGGGTTATAATCACAGGGGTAGGTGAGGACAGGAGCACATGACCATGGAGGGGAGGGGTTACCATCACAGGACTAGATGAGGACAGGAGCACATGACCATGGAGGGGAGGAGTTACCATCACAGGGGTAGGTGAGGAGGACAGGACCACATGACCATGGAGGGGGAGGAGTTATCATCACAGGGGTAGGTGAGGACAGGAGCACATGACCATGGAGGGGGAGGGGTTACCATCACAGGGGTAGATGAGGACAGGAGCACATGACCATAGAGGGGGAAGAGTTACCATCACAGGGGTAGATGAGGAGGACCACATGACCATGGAGGGGGAGGGGTTACCATCACAGGGGTAGATGAGGACAGGAGCACATGACCATGGAGAGGGAGGGGTTACCATCACAGGGGTAGGTGAGGACAGGAGGACCACATGACCATGGAGAGGGAGGGGTTATCATCACAGGGGTAGGTGAGGACAGGAGTACATGACCATGGAGGGGGAGGGGTTATCATCACAGGGGTAGATGAGGAGGACAGGAGCACATGACCATGGAGGGGGAGGAGTTATCACAGGAGTAGGTGAGGACAGGAGCACATGACCATGGAGGGGGGAGGGGTTACCATCACAGGGGTAGGTGAGGACAGGAGCACATGACCATGGAGGGGGAGGGGTTACCATCACAGGGGTAGATGAGGACAGGAGCACATGACCATGGAGAGGGAGGAGTTACCATCACAGGGGTAGATGAGGAGGACCACATGACCATGGAGAGGGAGGGGTTACCATCACAGGGGTAGATGAGGACCACATGACCATGGAGGGGGAGGGGTTACCATCACAGGGGTAGATGAGGAGGACCACATGACCATGGAGAGGGAGGGGTTACCATCACAGGGGTAGGTGAGGAGGACCACATGACCATGGAGGGGGAGGAGTTACCATCACAGGGGTAGGTGAGGACAGGAGCACATGACCATGGAGGGGAGGAGTTACCATCACAGGGGTAGGTGAGGACAGGAGGACCACATGACCATGGAGGGGGAGGGGTTACCATCACAGGGGTAGGTGAGGAGAGGGGCACATGACCATGGAGGGGGAGGGGTTACCATCACAGGGGTAGGTGAGGACAGGAGGACCACATGACCATGGAGGGGGAGGGGTTACCATCACAGGGGTAGGTGAGGACAGGAGGACCACATGACCATGGAGGGGGAGGAGTTACCATCACAGGGGTAGGTGAGGACAGGAGCACATGACCATGGAGGGGGAGGAGTTACCATCACAGGGGTAGATGAGGACAGGAGCACATGACCATGGAGGGGAGGGGTTACCATCACAGGGGTAGATGAGGACAGGAGCACATGACCATGGAGGGGAGGGGTTACCATCACAGGGGTAGATGAGGACAGGACCACATGACCATGGAGGGGAGGGGTTACCATCACAGGGGTAGATGAGGACAGGAGCACATGACCATGGAGGGGGAGGAGTTACCATCACAGGGGTAGATGAGGACAGGAGCACATGACCATGGAGGGGAGGGGTTACCATCACAGGAGTAGATGAGGACAGGACCACATGACCATGGAGGGGGAGGGGTTATCATCACAGGGGTAGGTGAGGACAGGACCACATGACCATGGAGGGGAGGAGTTACCATCACAGGGGTAGATGAGGACAGGACCACATGACCATGGAGGGGGAGGGGTTACCATCACAGGGGTAGGTGAGGACAGGAGGACCACATGACCATGGAGAGGGAGGGGTTACCATCACAGGGGTAGATGAGGACAGGAGCACATGACCATGGAGGGGGAGGAGTTACCATCACAGGGGTAGATGAGGACAGGAGGACCACATGACCATGGAGAGGGAGGAGTTACCATCACAGGGGTAGTTGAGGACAGGAGCACATGACCATGGAGGGGGAAGAGTTACCATCACAGGGGTAGATGAGGACAGGAGGACCACATGACCATGGAGGGGGAGGGGTTACCATCACAGGGGTAGGTGAGGACAGGAGCACATGACCATGGAGGGGGAGGGGTTACCATCACAGGGGTAGATGAGGACAGGAGGACCACATGACCATGGAGGGGGAGGGGTTACCATCACAGGGGTAGATGAGGACAGGAGCACATGACCATGGAGGGGAGGGGTTACCATCACAGGAGTAGATGAGGACAGGAGGACCACATGACCATGGAGGGGAGGGGTTACCATCACAGGAGTAGGTCACCTGGTGATGCTGCGGACTTACCCCAATGTGCTGGAAGAGCCAGGACCTCATGACGTTGGTGGCCTGTTTGGGAAGGACTCCGCGCTTATTCTTTCCAGATCCATCGTCCGTGTGTAAGAGGCCGAGATCCTGACTGAGTTGAAGCTGGAGCTGAGGAGGAAGAGGAAGGGGTCACCGCGAACAATCACATGATCGTGGGGAGGAGCTAAGAGGGGGAGAGCAGATAATGGGGAGGAGATAAGAGGGGTAGGACAGATAATGGGGGAGGAGATAAGAGCGGGAGAGAAGATAATGGGGAGGAGATGAGAGGGGTAGGACAGATAATGGGGGAGGAGATGAGAGGGGTAGGACAGATAATGGGGAGGAGATGAGAGGGGTAGGACAGATAATGGGGGAGGAGATAAGGGCAGGGCAGATAATGGGGGAGGAGATCAGAGCGGTAGGACAGATAATGGGGGAGGAGAAGAGAGGGGCAGGACAGATAATGGGGGAGGAGAAGAGAGGGGCAGGACAGATAATGGGGGAGGAGAAGAGAGGGGCAGGACAGATAATGGGGAGGAGATAATAGGGGTAGGACAGATAATGGGGAGGAGATAATAGGGGTAGGACAGATAATGGGGAGGAGATGAGAGGGGCAGGACAGATAATAGGGGAGGAGATAAGAGGGGTAGGGAAGATAATGGGGAGGAGATAAGAGGGGTAGGACAGATAATGGGGAGGAGATAAGCGGGGGGGCAGATAATGGGGAGGAGATAAGAGGGGGAGAGCAGATAGCGGGGGAGGAGATAAGAGGGGGAGGGCAGATAATGGGGAGGAGATAAGAGGGGTAGGGAAGATAATGGGGAGGAGATAAGAGGGGTAGGATAGATAATGGGGAGGAGATAAGGGTAGGACAGATAATGGGGAGGAGATGAGAGGGGTAGGACAGATAATGGGGAGGAGATAAGAGGGGTAGGACAGATAATGGGGAGGAGATAAGCGGGGGGGCAGATAATGGGGAGGAGATAAGAGCGGGAGAGCTGATAATGGGGAGAAGATAAGAGCGGGAGAGCAGATAATGGGGGAGGAGATAAGAGGGGTAGGACAGATAATGGGTAGGAGATAAGCGGGGGGGCTGATAATGGGGAGGAGATAAGAGGGGGAGGGCAGATAATGGGGGAGGAGATAAGAGGGGGAGAGCAGATAGCGGGGGAGGAGATAAGAGGGGGAGAGCAGATAATGGGGAGGAGATAAGAGGGGGAGGACAGATAATGGGGGAGGAGATGAGAGGGGTAGGATAGATAATAGGGGAGGAGATAAGAGGGGGAGAGCAGATAATGGGGAGGAGATAAGAGGGGTAGGACAGATAATGGGGATGAGATGAGAGGGGGAGAGCAGATAATGGGGAGGAGATAAGAGGGGAAGAGCAGATAATGGGGAGGAGATAAGAGGGGTAGGACAGATAATGGGGAGGAGATGAGAGGGGGAGAGCAGATAATAGGGGAGGAGATAAGAGGGGGAGAGCAGATAATGGGGAGGAGATAAGAGGGGTAGGACAGATAATGGGAGGAGATAAGAGGGGTAGGGCAGATAATGGGGATGAGATGAGAGGGGGAGAGCAGATAATGGGGAGGAGATAAGAGGGGGAGAGCAGATAATGGGGAGGAGATAAGAGGGGTAGAACAGATAATGGGGATGAGATGAGAGGGGGAGAGCAGATAATAGGGGAGGAGATAAGAGGGGGAGAGCAGATAATGGGGAGGAGATAAGAGGGGTAGGGCAGATAATGGGGATGAGATGAGAGGGGGAGAGCAGATAATGGGGAGGAGATAAGAGGGGAGGGCAGATAATGGGGGAGGAGATAAGAAGGGGAGGGCAGATAATGGGGGAGGAGATAAGAGGGGGAGG
This sequence comes from Hyla sarda, assembly GCF_029499605.1. Lineage (NCBI taxonomy): Eukaryota > Metazoa > Chordata > Amphibia > Anura > Hylidae > Hyla > Hyla sarda. The sequence continues at coordinate 72,417 of NW_026607861.1, forward strand.
GCAGACAATGGGGAGGAGATAAGAGAGGTAGGGAAGATAATGGGTAGGAGATAAGAGGGGGAGAGCAGATAATGGGGAAGAGATAAGAGGGGGAGGGCAGATAATGGGTAGGAGATAAGCGGGGAAATGGGGGAGGAGATAAGAGGGGGAGGGCAGATAATGGGGAGGAGATAAAATGGGGAGGGCAGATAATGGGGGAGGAGATAAGGGCAGGGCAGATAATGGGGGAGGAGATAAGGGCAGGGCAGATAATGGGGGAGGAGATAAGGGCAGGGCAGATAATGGGGGAGGAGATAAGAGGGGTAGGACAGATAATGGGGGAGGAGATAAGAGGGGGAGAGCAGATAATGGGGAGGAGATGAGAGGGGAAGGACAGATAATGGGGGAGGAGATAAGAGGGGTAGGACAGATAATAGGGGAGGAGATAAGAGGGGGAGGGCAGATAATAGGGAGGAGATGAGAGGGGTAGGACAGATAATGGGGAGGAGATGAGAGGGGCAGGACAGATAATGAGGAGGAGATGAGAGGGGTAGGACAGATAATAGGGGAGGAGATGAGAGGGGGAGAGCAGATAATGGGGAGGAGATGAGAGGGGGAGACCAGATAATGGGGAGGAGATGAGAGGGGTAGGACAGATAATGGGGGAGGAGATAAGAGGGGTAGGATAGATAATAGGGAGGAGAGGAGAGGGGTAGGACAGATAATGGGGGAGGAGATAAGAGGGGTAGGATAGATAATGGGGAGGAGATGAGAGGGGTAGGACAGATAATGGGGAGGAGATAAGAGGGGTAGGATAGATAATAGGGAGGAGATGAGAGGGGGAGAGAAGATAATGGGGGAGGAGATAAGAGGGGTAGGATAGATAATAGGGAGGAGATGAGAGGGGTAGGACAGATAATGGGGAGGAGATAAGAGGGGTAGGACAGATAATGGGGAGGAGATAAGAGGGGTAGGACAGATAATGGGGAGGAGATAAGAGGGGTAGGACAGATAATGGGAGAGGAGATAAGGGTAGGACAGATAATGGGGAGGAGATGAGAGGGGCAGGACAGATAATGGGGAGGAGATAAGAGGGGTAGGGCAGATAATGGGGAGGAGGTAAGAGGGGTAGGACAGATAATAGGGGAGTAGATAAGCGGGGGAGGGCAGATAATGGGGAGGAGATAAGAGGGGGAGAGCAGATAATGGGGGAGGAGATAAGAGCGGGAGGGCAGATAATGGGGAGGAGATAAGAGGGGGAGAGCAGATAATGGGGGAGGAGATAAGAGTGGGAGGGCAGATAATGGGGAGGAGATAAGAGGGGAAGAGCAGATAATGGGGAGGAGATAAGAGGGGAAGAGCAGATAATGGGGGAGGAGATAAGAGCGGGAGGGCAGATAATGGGGAGGAGATAAGAGGGGGAGAGCAGATAATGGGGGAGGAGATAAGAGCGGGAGAGCAGATAATGGGGAGGAGATAAGAGGGGGAGAGCAGATAATGGGGGAGGAGATAAGAGGGGGAGAGCAGATAATGGGGGAGGAGATAATAGGGGGAGGGCAGATAATGGGGGAGGAGATAAGAGGGGGAGAGCAGATAATGGGGGAGGAGATAAGAGGGGGAGAGCAGATAATGGGGAGGAGATAAGAGGGGGAGAGCAGATAATGGGGAGGAGATAAGAGGGGTAGGACAGATAATGGGGAGGAGATAAGAGGGGTAGGACAGATAATGGGGGAGGAGATAAGAGGGGTAGGACCGATAATGGGGAGGAGATAAGGGTAGGACAGATAATGGGGAGGAGATGAGAGGGGCAGGACAGATAATGGGGAGGAGATAAGAGGGGTAGGGCAGATAATGGGGAGGAGGTAAGAGGGGTAGGACAGATAATGGGGAGGAGATAAAAGGGGTAGGACAGATAATGGGGGAGGAGATAAGAGGGGGAGAGCAGACAATGGGGGAGGAGATAAGAGGGGGAGGGCAGATAATGGGGGAGGAGATAAGAGGGGGAGAGCAGACAATGGGGGAGGAGATAAGAGGGGGAGGGCAGATAATGGGGGAGGAGATAAGAGGGGGAGAGCAGATAATGGGGGAGGAGATAAGAGGGGGAGAGCAGATAATGGGGGAGGAGATAAGAGCGGGAGGGCAGATAATGGGGAGGAGATAAGAGGGGGAGAGCAGATAATGGGGGAGGAGATAAGAGTGGGAGGGCAGATAATGGGGAGGAGATAAGAGGGGAAGAGCAGATAATGGGGAGGAGATAAGAGGGGAAGAGCAGATAATGGGGGAGGAGATAAGAGCGGGAGGGCAGATAATGGGGAGGAGATAAGAGGGGGAGAGCAGATAATGGGGGAGGAGATAAGAGCGGGAGAGCAGATAATGGGGAGGAGATAAGAGGGGGAGAGCAGATAATGGGGGAGGAGATAAGAGGGGGAGAGCAGATAATGGGGAGGAGATAAGGGGGGGAGAGCAGATAATGGGGAGGAGATAAGGGGGGGAGAGCAGATAATGGGGAGGAGATAAGGGGGGGAGAGCAGATAATGGGGAGGAGATAAGAGGGGTAGGACAGATAATGGGGAGGAGATGAGAGGGGCAGGACAGATAATGGGGAGGAGATAAGAGGGGTAGGGCAGATAATGGGGAGGAGGTAAGAGGGGTAGGACAGATAATAGGGGAGTAGATAAGCGGGGGAGGGCAGATAATGGGGAGGAGATAAGAGGGGAAGAGCAGATAATGGGGAGGAGATGAGAGGGGGAGGACGGATAATGGGGAGGAGATAAGAGGGGGAGGACAGATAATGGGGAGATGAGAGGGGTAGGACAGATAATGGAGAGGAGATAAGAGGGGTAGTACCGATAATGGGGGAGGAGATAAGAGGGGGAGGGCAGATAATGGGGAGGAGATGAGAGGGGTAGGACAGATAATGGGGGAGGAGATAAGGGCAGGGCAGATAATGGGGAGGAGATGAGAGGGGTAGGACAGATAATGGGGGAGGAGATAAGGGCAGGGCAGATAATGGGGAGGAGATGAGAGGGGTAGGACCGATAATGGGGGAGGAGATGAGAGGGGGAGGGCAGATAATGGGGAGGAGATGAGAGGGGGAGGGCAGATAATGGGGAGGAGATGAGAGGGGGAGGGCAGATAATGGGGAGGAGATGAGAGGGGTAGGACAGATAATGGGGAGGAGATGAGAGGGGTAGGACAGATAATGGGGGAGGAGATGAGAGGGGGAGGACAGATAATGGGGAGGAGATGAGAGGGGGAGCGCAGATAATGGGGAGGAGATGAGAGGGGGAGGACAGATAATGGGGAGGAGATGAGAGGGGTAGGACAGATAATGGGGGAGGAGATAAGGGCAGGGCAGATAATGGGAGGAGATAAGGGCAGGGCAGATAATGGGGGAGGAGATAAGGGCAGGGCAGATAATGGGAGGAGATAAGGGCAGGGCAGATAATGGGAGGAGATAAGGGCAGGGCAGATAATGGGGGAGGAGATAAGGGCAGGGCAGATAATGGGAGGAGTGCTCTCTGATTATGACCCCACCTGTGAGTTCTGGATTCGGATGGTACCAGGAGACAACGCTTGAGCTACAACCTGCCCCTGCGGGGTGACTACAGTCACAGGCTGGTACACAGTGCCACCTGCTGGAGAAACACATTAATGACAAGGTGACAAAACAACAGGAAGTGACATCATCATCACAGCTGTGGTCTGTATGTGGTACCTGATACAGTGGCCACTGCTACATTTCCCTGCTGGAGAGCGGAGGCCGGAACGACAATCCCCTGAGGGCTTAGGGCGCCGCTGATCCCACTGATCCCGCTCTGCAATAACAAATAAGGAGACAGTGAGGGAGGGGGGAGACTAGGAGGGCACAATGGGGGTCTGCTGCAATAAATGCAGATATCTGTACGGGGGAGACCAGGAGGGCACAATGGGGGTCTGCTGCAATAAATGCAGATATCTGTACGGGGGAGACTAGGAGGGCACAATGGGATATCTGTACGGGGGAGACCAGGAGGGCACAATGGGGGTCTGCTGCAATAAATGCAGATATCTGTACGGGGGAGACAAGGAGGGCACAATGGGGGTCTGCTGCAATAAATGCAGATATCTGTACGGGGGAGACCAGGAGGGCACAATGGGATATCTGTACGGGGGAGACCAGGAGAGCACAATGGGGGTCTGGTGTAATAAATGCAGATATCTGTACGGGGGGAGACCAGGAGAATACAATGGGGGTCTGGTGTAATAAATGCAGATATCTGTACGGGGGAGACCAGGGAGGCACAATGGGGGTCTGGTGTAATAAATGCAGATATCTGTACGGGGGAGACCAGGAGGGCACAATGGGGGTCTGGTGTAATAAATGCAGATATCTGTACGGGGGAGACCAGGAGAGCACAATGGGGGTCTGGTGTAATAAATGCAGATATCTGTACGGGGGAGACCAGGAGAGTACAATGGGGGTCTGGTGTAATAAATGCAGATATCTGTACGGGGGAGACCAGGAGAGCACAATGGGGTCTGGTGTAATAAATGCAGATATCTGTACGGGGGGAGACCAGGAGGACACAATGGGGGTCTGGTGCAATAAATGCAGATATCTGTACGGGGGAGACCAGGAGGGCACAATGGGGGTCTGGTGTAATAAATGCAGATATCTGTACGGGGGAGACCAGGAGGACACAATGGGGGTCTGGTGTAATAAATGCAGATATCTGTACGGGGGAGACCAGGAGAATACAATGGGGGTCTGGTGTAATAAATGCAGATATCTGTACGGGGGAGACCAGGAGCGCACAATGGAGGTCTGGTGTAATAAATGCAGATATCTGTACGGGGGGAGACCAGGAGGGCACAATGGGGGTCTGGTGTAATAAATGCAGATATCTGTACGGGGGAGACCAGGAGGGCACAATGGGGGTCTGGTGTAATAAATGCAGATATCTGTACGGGGGAGACCAGGAGAGCACAATGGGGGTCTGGTGTAATAAATGCAGATATCTGTACGGGGGAGACCAGGAGGGCACAATGGGGGTCTGGTGTAATAAATGCAGATATCTGTACAGGGGGAGACCAGGAGAATACAATGGGGGTCTGGTGTAATAAATGCAGATATCTGTACGGGGGAGACCAGGAGGGCACAATGGGGGTCTGCTGCAATAAATGCAGATATCTGTACGGGGGAGACCAGGAGAATACAATGGGGGTCTGGTGTAATAAATGCAGATATCTGTACGGGGGAGACCAGGAGGACACAATGGGGGTCTGGTGTAATAAATGCAGATATCTGTACGGGGGAGACCAGGAGAGCACAATGGGGGTCTGGTGTAATAAATGCAGATATCTGTACGGGGGAGACCAGGAGAGCACAATGGGGTCTGGTGTAATAAATGCAGATATCTGTACGGGGGAGACCAGGAGGACACAATGGGGGTCTGGTGTAATAAATGCAGATATCTGTACGGGGGAGACCAGGAGGGCACAATGGGGGTCTGGTGTAATAAATGCAGATATCTGTACGGGGGGAGACCAGGAGAGCACAATGGGGGTCTGGTGTAATAAATGCAGATACCTGTACGGGGGAGACCAGGAGAATACAATGGGGGTCTGGTGTAATAAATGCAGATACCTGTACGGGGGAGACCAGGAGAATACAATGGGGGTCTGGTGTAATAAATGCAGATATCTGTACGGGGAGACCAGGAGAGCACAATGGGGGTCTGGTGTAATAAATGCAGATACCTGTACGGGGGAGACCAGGAGAATACAATGGGGGTCTGGTGTAATAAATGCAGATACCTGTACGGGGGAGACCAGGAGAATACAATGGGGGTCTGGTGTAATAAATGCAGATATCTGTACGGGGAGACCAGGAGAGCACAATGGGGTCTGGTGTAATAAATGCAGATATCTGTACGGGGGGAGACCAGGAGAGCACAATGGGGGTCTGGTGTAATAAATGCAGATATCTGTACGGGGGGAGACCAGGAGAGCACAATGGGGGTCTGGTGTAATAAATGCAGATACCTGTACGGGGGAGACCAGGAGAGTACAATGGGGGTCTGGTGTAATAAATGCAGATATCTGTACGGGGGAGACCAGGAGGACACAATGGGGGTCTGGTGTAATAAATGCAGATATCTGTACGGGGGAGATCAGGAGAATACAATGGGGGTCTGGTGTAATAAATGCAGATATCTGTACGGGGGAGACCAGGAGAGCACAATGGGGGTCTGGTGTAATAAATGCAGATATCTGTACGGGGGAGACCAGGAGGGCACAATGGGGGTCTGGTGTAATAAATGCAGATATCTGTACGGGGGGAGACCAGGAGAGCACAATGGGGGTCTGGTGTAATAAATGCAGATATCTGTACGGGGGAGACCAGGAGAGCACAATGGGGGTCTGGTGTAATAAATGCAGATATCTGTACGGGGGAGACCAGGAGGGCACAATGGGGGTCTGGTGTAATAAATGCAGATACCTGTACGGGGGGAGACCAGGAGAATACAATGGGGGTCTGGTGTAATAAATGCAGATATCTGTACGGGGGAGACCAGGAGAGCACAATGGGGGTCTGGTGTAATAAATGCAGATATCTGTACGGGGGAGACCAGGAGAGCACAATGGGGGTCTGGTGTAATAAATGCAGATATCTGTACGGGGGAGACCAGGAGAGCACAATGGGGGTCTGGTGTAATAAATGCAGATATCTGTACGGGGGAGACCAGGAGAGCACAATGGGGGTCTGGTGTAATAAATGCAGATATCTGTACGGGGGAGACCAGGAGAGTACAATGGAGGTCTGGTGTAATAAATGCAGATATCTGTACGGGGGAGACCAGGAGAGTACAATGGGGGTCTGGTGTAATAAATGCAGATATCTGTACGGGGGAGACCAGGAGAGCACAATGGGGGTCTGGTGTAATAAATGCAGATATCTGTACGGGGGAGATCAGGAGAGCACAATGGGGGTCTGGTGTAATAAATGCAGATATCTGTACGGGGGAGATCAGGAGAGTACAATGGGGGTCTGGTGTAATAAATGCAGATATCTGTACAGGGGAGACCAGGAGGGCACAATGGGGGTCTGGTATAATAAATGCAGATATCTGTACTGGGGGAGACCAGGAGGACACAATGGGGGTCTGGTGTAATAAATGCAGATATCTGTACGGGGGAGACCAGGAGAGTACAATGGGGGTCTGGTGTAATAAATGCAGATATCTGTACGGGGGAGACCAGGAGGACACAATGGGGGTCTGGTGTAATAAATGCAGATATCTGTACGGGGGAGACCAGGAGGGCACTATGGGGGTCTGGTGTAATAAATGCAGATATCTGTACGGGGGAGACCAGGAGAGCACAATGGGGGTCTGGTGTAATAAATGCAGATATCTGTACGGGGGAGACCAGGAGAGCACAATGGGGGTCTGGTGTAATAAATGCAGATATCTGTACAGGGGAGACCAGGAGGACACAATGGGGGTCTGGTGTAATAAATGCAGATATCTGTACGGGGGGAGACCAGGAGAATACAATGGGGGTCTGGTGTAATAAATGCAGATATCTGTACGGGGGAGACCAGGAGAGCACAATGGGGGTCTGGTGTAATAAATGCAGATATCTGTACGGGGGAGACCAGGAGAGCACAATGGGGGTCTGGTGTAATAAATGCAGATATCTGTACGGGGGAGATCAGGAGAGTACAATGGGGGTCTGGTGTAATAAATGCAGATATCTGTACGGGGGAGACCAGGAGAGCACAATGGGGGTCTGGTGTAATAAATGCAGATATCTGTACGGGGGAGACCAGGAGGACACAATGGGGGTCTGGTGTAATAAATGCAGATATCTGTACGGGGGAGATCAGGAGAGTACAATGGGGGTCTGGTGTAATAAATGCAGATATCTGTACGGGGGGAGACCAGGAGAGCACAATGGGGGTCTGGTGTAATAAATGTAGATATCTGTACGGGGGAGACCAGGAGAATACAATGGGGGTCTGGTGTAATAAATGCAGATATCTGTACGGGGAGACCAGGAGAGCACAATGGGGGTCTGGTGTAATAAATGCAGATATCTGTACGGGGGGGGGGAGACCAGGAGAGCACAATGGGGGTCTGGTGTAATAAATGCAGATATCTGTACGGGGGAGACCAGGAGAGCACAATGGGGGTCTGGTGCAATAAATGCAGATATCTGTACGGGGGAGACCAGGAGGGCACAATGGGGGTCTGGTGTAATAAATGCAGATATCTGTACGGGGGAGACCAGGAGAGCACAATGGGGGTCTGGTGTAATAAATGCAGATATCTGTACGGGGGGAGACCAGGAGGACACAATGGGGGTCTGGAGTAATAAATGCAGATATCTGTACGGGGGAGACCAGGAGGGCACAATGGGGGTCTGGTGTAATAAATGCAGATACCTGTACGGGGGGGGGGGGGGGGAGACCAGGAGAATACAATGGGGGTCTGGATTAATAAATGCAGATACCTGTACGGGGGGGGGGGGGGAGACCAGGAGAATACAATGGGGGTCTGGTGTAATAAATGCAGATACCTGTACGGGGGGGGGGGGAGACCAGGAGAATACAATGGGGGTCTGGTGTAATAAATGCAGATACCTGTACGGGGGGGGGGGGGGGGGAGACCAGGAGAATACAATGGGGGTCTGGTGTAATAAATGCAGATATCTGTACGGGGGAGACCAGGAGAGTACAATGGGGGTCTGGTGTAATAAATGCAGATATCTGTACGGGGGAGACCAGGAGGGCACTATGGGGGTCTGGTGTAATAAATGCAGATATCTGTACGGGGGAGACCAGGAGGGCACAATGGGGGTCTGGTGTAATAAATGCAGATATCTGTACGGGGGAGACCAGGAGACCACAATGGGGGTCTGGTGTAATAAATGCAGATATCTGTACGGGGGAGATCAGGAGAGCACAATGGGGTCTGGTGTAATAAATGCAGATATCTGTACGGGGGAGACCAGGAGAGTACAATGGGGGTCTGGTGTAATAAATGCAGATATCTGTACGGGGGGAGATCAGGAGGACACAATGGGGGTCTGGTGTAATAAATGCAGATATCTGTACGGGGGAGACCAGGAGAGCACAATGGGGGTCTGGTGTAATAAATGCAGATATCTGTACGGGGGAGACCAGGAGGGCACTATGGGGGTCTGGTGTAATAAATGCAGATATCTGTATCGGGGAGACCAGGAGAGCACAATGGGGGTCTGGTGTAATAAATGCAGATATCTGTACGGGGGAGACCAGGAGAGCACAATGGGGGTCTGGTGTAATAAATGCAGATATCTGTACGGGGGAGACCAGGAGGGCACAATGGGGGTCTGGTGTAATAAATGCAGATATCTGTACGGGGGAGACCAGGAGAGCACAATGGGGGTCTGGTGTAATAAATGCAGATATCTGTACAAGGGAGACCAGGAGGGCACAATGGGGGTCTGGTGTAATAAATGCAGATATCTGTATCGGGGAGACCAGGAGAGCACAATGGGGTCTGGTGTAATAAATGCAGATATCTGTATCGGGGAGACCAGGAGAGTACAATGGGGGTCTGGTGTAATAAATGCAGATATCTGTACGGGGGAGATCAGGAGAGCACAATGGGGGTCTGGTGTAATAAATGCAGATATCTGTACGGGGGAGACCAGGAGAGCACAATGGGGGTCTGGTGTAATAAATGCAGATATCTGTACGGGGGAGACCAGGAGAGTACAATGGGGGTCTGGTGTAATAAATGTAGATATCTGTACGGGGGAGACCAGGAGAGCACAATGGGGGTCTGGTGTAATAAATGCAGATATCTGTATGGGGGAGACCAGGAGGGCACAATGGGGGTCTGGTGTAATAAATGCAGATATCTGTATCGGGGAGACCAGGAGAGCACAATGGGGGTCTGGTGTAATAAATGCAGATATCTGTACGGGGGAGACCAGGAGAGCACAATGGGGGTCTGGTGTAATAAATGCAGATATCTGTACGGGGGAGATCAGGAGAGCACAATGGGGGTCTGGTGTAATAAATGCAGATATCTGTACGGGGGAGACCAGGAGAGCACAATGGGGGTCTGGTGTAATAAATGCAGATATCTGTACGGGGGAGACCAGGAGAGTACAATGGGGGTCTGGTGTAATAAATGTAGATATCTGTACGGGGGAGACCAGGAGAGCACAATGGGGGTCTGGAGTAATAAATGCAGATATCTGTACGGGGGAGACCAGGAGGACACAATGGGGGTCTGGTGTAATAAATGCAGATATCTGTACGGGGGAGACCAGGAGAGCACAATGGGGTCTGGTGTAATAAATGCAGATATCTGTACGGGGGAGACCAGGAGAGCACAATGGGGGTCTGGTGTAATAAATGCAGATATCTGTACGGGGGGAGACCAGGAGAATACAATGGGGGTCTGGTGTAATAAATGCAGATATCTGTACGGGGGGAGACCAGGAGGACACAATGGGGGTCTGGTGTAATAAATGCAGATATCTGTACGGGGGAGACCAGGAGAGCACAATGGGGGTCTGGTGTAATAAATGCAGATATCTGTACGGGGGAGACCAGGAGAATACAATGGGGGTCTGGTGTAATAAATGCAGATATCTGTACGGGGGGAGACCAGGAGAGCACAATGGGGGTCTGGTGTAATAAATGCAGATACCTGTACGGGGGAGACCAGGAGAGCACAATGGGGGTCTGGTGTAATAAATGCAGATATCTGTACGGGGGAGACCAGGAGAGCACAATGGGGGTCTGGTGTAATAAATGCAGATATCTGTACGGGGGAGACAGGAGAGTACAATGGGGGTCTGGTGTAATAAATGCAGATATCTGTACGGGGGAGACCAGGAGGACACAATGGGGGTCTGGTGTAATAAATGCAGATATCTGTACGGGGGAGACCAGGAGAGCACAATGGGGGTCTGGAGTAATAAATGCAGATATCTGTACGGGGGAGACCAGGAGAATACAATGGGGGTCTGGTGTAATAAATGCAGATATCTGTACGGGGGAGACCAGGAGAGCACAATGGGGGTCTGGTGTAATAAATGCAGATATCTGTACGGGGGAGACCAGGAGAGCACAATGGGGGTCTGGTGTAATAAATGCAGATATCTGTACGGGGGAGACCAGGAGGGCACAATGGGGGTCTGGTATAATAAATGCAGATATCTGTACGGGGGAGACCAGGAGAATACAATGGGGGTCTGGTGTAATAAATGCAGATATCTGTACGGGGGAGACCAGGAGAGCACAATGGGGGTCTGGTGTAATAAATGCAGATATCTGTACGGGGGAGACCAGGAGAATACAATGGGGGTCTGGTGTAATAAATGCAGATATTTGTACGGGGGGAGACCAGGAGAGCACAATGGGGGTCTGGTGTAATAAATGCAGATATCTGTACGGGGGGAGACCAGGAGGACACAATGGGGGTCTGGTGTAATAAATGCAGATATCTGTACGGGGGAGACCAGGAGAGCACAATGGGGGTCTGGTGTAATAAATGCAGATATCTGTACGGGGGGAGACCAGGAGAGCACAATGGGGGTCTGGTGTAATAAATGCAGATATCTGTACGGGGGGAGACCAGGAGAATACAATGGGGGTCTGGTGTAATAAATGCAGATACCTGTACGGGGGGAGACCAGGAGGACACAATGGGGGTCTGGTGTAATAAATGCAGATATCTGTACGGGGTAGATCAGGAGGACACAATGGGGGTCTGGTGTAATAAATGCAGATATCTGTACGGGGGAGACCAGGAGAGTACAATGGGGGTCTGGTGTAATAAATGCAGATATCTGTATGGGGGAGACCAGGAGAGCACAATGGGGGTCTGGTGTAATAAATGCAGATATCTGTACGGGAGAGACCAGGAGGGCACAATGGGGGTCTGGTGTAATAAATGCAGATATCTGTACGGGGGAGACCAGGAGAGCACAATGGGGGTCTGGTGTAATAAATGCAGATATCTGTACGGGGGAGACCAGGAGGGCACAATGGGGGTCTGGTGTAATAAATGCAGATATCTGTACGGGGGAGACCAGGAGAGCACAATGGGGGTCTGGTGTAATAAATGCAGATATCTGTACGGGGGAGACCAGGAGGACACAATGGGGGTCTGGTGTAATAAATGCAGATATCTGTACGGGGGAGACCAGGAGAATACAATGGGGGTCTGGTGTAATAAATGCAGATATCTGTACGGGGAGACCAGGAGGACACAATGGGGGTCTGGTGTAATAAATGCAGATATCTGTACGGGGGAGACCAGGAGAGCACAATGGGGTCTGGTGTAATAAATGCAGATATCTGTACGGGGGAGACCAGGAGAGCACAATGGGGGTCTGGTGTAATAAATGCAGATATCTGTACGGGGGGAGACCAGGAGAGCACAATGGGGGTCTGGTGTAATAAATGCAGATATCTGTACGGGGGAGACCAGGAGGGCACAATGGGGGTCTGGTGTAATAAATGCAGATATCTGTACGGGGAGACCAGGAGGACACAATAGGGGTCTGGTGTAATAAATGCAGATATCTGTACGGGGGAGACCAGGAGGGCACAATGGGGGTCTGGTGTAATAAATGCAGATATCTGTATGGGGGAGACCAGGGGGACACAATGGGGGTCTGGTGTAATAAATGCAGATATCTGTACGGGGGAGACCAGGAGAGCACAATGGGGGTCTGGTGTAATAAATGCAGATATCTGTACGGGGGAGACCAGGAGACCACAATGGGGGTCTGGTGTAATAAATGCAGATATCTGTACTGGGGAGACCAGGAGGGCACAATGGGGGTCTGGTGTAATAAATGCAGATATCTGTACGGGGGAGACCAGGAGGACACAATGGGGGTCTGGTGTAATAAATGCAGATATCTGTACGGGGGAGACCAGGAGAGTACAATGGGGGTCTGGTGTAATAAATGCAGATATCTGTACGGGGGAGACCAGGAGGACACAATGGGGGTCTGGTGTAATAAATGCAGATATCTGTACGGGGGAGACCAGGAGGACACAATGGGGGTCTGGTGTAATAAATGCAGATATCTGTACTGGGGAGACCAGGAGGGCACAATGGGGGTCTGGTGTAATAAATGCAGATATCTGTACGGGGGAGACCAGGAGGACACAATGGGGGTCTGGTGTAATAAATGCAGATATCTGTACGGGGGAGACCAGGAGGGCACAATGGGGGTCTGGTGTAATAAATGCAGATATCTGTACGGGGGAGACCAGGAGAGCACAATGGGGGTCTGGTGTAATAAATGCAGATATCTGTATCGGGGAGACCAGGAGGACACAATGGGGGTCTGGTGTAATAAATGCAGATATCTGTACGGGGGAGACCAGGAGAGCACAATGGGGGGTCTGGTGTAATAAATGCAGATATCTGTATCGGGGAGACCAGGAGGACACAATGGGGGTCTGGTGTAATAAATGCAGATATCTGTACGGGGGAGACCAGGAGAGCACAATGGGGGTCTGGTGTAATAAATGCAGATACCTGTACGGGGGAGACCAGGAGAGCACAATGGGTGTCTGGTGTAATAAATGCAGATATCTGTACGGGGGAGACCAGGAGGGCACAATGGGGGTCTGGTGCAATAAATGCAGATATCTGTACGGGGGAGACCAGGAGAGCACAATGGGGGTCTGGTGTAATAAATGCAGATATCTGTACGGGGGAGACCAGGAGAGCACAATGGGGGTCTGGTGTAATAAATGCAGATATCTGTACGGGGGAGACCAGGAGAGTACAATGGGGGTCTGGTGTAATAAATGCAGATATCTGTACGGCGGAGACCAGGAGGACACAATGGGGGTCTGGTGTAATAAATGCAGATATCTGTACGGGGGAGAACAGGAGAATACAATGGGGGTCTGGTGTAATAAATGCAGATATCTGTACGGCGGAGACCAGGAGGACACAATGGGGGTCTGGTGTAATAAATGCAGATATCTGTACGGGGGAGACCAGGAGAATACAATGGGGGTCTGGTGTAATAAATGCAGATATCTGTACGGGGGGAGACCAGGAGGACACAATGGGGGTCTGGTGTAATAAATGCAGATATCTGTATGGGGGAGACCAGGAGGACACAATGGGGGTCTGGTGTAATAAATGCAGATATCTGTACGGGGGAGACCAGGAGGGCACAATGGGGGTCTGGTGTAATAAATGCAGATATCTGTACGGGGGAGACCAGGAGAATACAATGGGGGTCTGGTGTAATAAATGCAGATATCTGTACGGGGGAGACCAGGAGAGCACAATGGGGGTCTGGTGTAATAAATGCAGATATCTGTACGGGGGGAGACCAGGAGAGCACAATGGGGGTCTGGTGTAATAAATGCAGATACCTGTACGGGGGAGACCAGGAGAGTACAATGGGGGTCTGGTGTAATAAATGCAGATACCTGTACGGGGGGGGGGGGGGGGGAGACCAGGAGAATACAATGGGGGTCTGGAGTAATAAATGCAGATATCTGTACGGGGGAGACCAGGAGGGCACAATGGGGGTCTGGTGTAATAAATGCAGATATCTGTACGGGGGGAGACCAGGAAAGCACAATGGGGGTCTGGTGTAATAAATGCAGATATCTGTACGGGGGAGACCAGGAGGGCACAATGGGGGTCTGGTGTAATAAATGCAGATATCTGTACGGGGGAGACCAGGAGGACACAATGGGGGTCTGGTGTAATAAATGCAGATATCTGTACGGGGGAGACCAGGAGAATACAATGGGGGTCTGGTGTAATAAATGCAGATATCTGTACGGGGGAGACCAGGAGGACACAATGGGGGTCTGGTGTAATAAATGCAGATATCTGTACAGGGGAGACCAGGAGAGCACAATGGGGGTCTGGTGTAATAAATGCAGATATCTGTACAGGGGAGACCAGGAGAGCACAATGGGGGTCTGGTGTAATAAATGCAGATATCTGTACGGGGGGAGACCAGGAGGGCACAATGGGGGTCTGGTGTAATAAATGCAGATATCTGTACGGGGGGAGACCAGGAGAGCACAATGGGGGTCTGGTGTAATAAATGCAGATATCTGTACAGGGGAGGTCAGGAGGACACAATGGGGGTCTGGTGTAATAAATGCAGATATCTGTACGGGGGAGACCAGGAGAGCACAATGGGGGTCTGCTGCAATAAATGCAGATATCTGTACGGGGGGGGAGACCAGGAGAGTACAATGGGGGTCTGGTGTAATAAATGCAGATATCTGTACGGGGGAGACCAGGAGGGCACAATGGGGGTCTGCTGCAATAAATGCAGATATCTGTACGGGGGGGGAGACCAGGAGAGCACAATGGGGGTCTGGTGTAATACATGCAGATATCTGTACGGGGGAGACCAGGAGGACACAATGGGGGTCTGGTGTAATAAATGCAGATATCTGTACAGGGGAGACCAGGAGGACACAATGGGGGTCTGGTGTAATAAATGCAGATATCTGTACGGGGGAGACCAGGAGAGTACAATGGGGGTCTGGTGTAATAAATGCAGATATCTGTACGGGGGGAGACCAGGAGGGCACTATGGGGGTCTGGTGTAATAAATGCAGATATCTGTACGGGGGAGACCAGGAGGACACAATGGGGGTCTGGTGTAATAAATGCAGATATCTGTACGGGGGAGACCAGGAGAGCACAATGGGGGTCTGGTGTAATAAATGCAGATATCTGTACGGGGGAGACCAGGAGGACACAATGGGGGTCTGGTGTAATAAATGCAGATATCTGTACGGGGGGAGACCAGGAGAGCACAATGGGGGTCTGGTGTAATAAATGCAGATATCTGTACGGGGGAGACCAGGAGAGCACAATGGGGGTCTGGTGTAATAAATGCAGATATCTGTACGGGGGAGACCAGGAGGGCACAATGGGGGTCTGGTGTAATAAATGCAGATATCTGTACGGGGGGAGACCAGGAGAGCACAATGGGGGTCTGGTGTAATAAATGCAGATATCTGTACGGGGGAGACCAGGAGGACACAATGGGGGTCTGGTGTAATAAATGCAGATATCTGTACGGGGGAGACCAGGAGGACACAATGGGGGTCTGGTGTAATAAATGCAGATATCTGTACAGGGGAGACCAGGAGAGCACAATGGGGGTCTGGTGTAATAAATGCAGATATCTGTACGGGGGGAGACCAGGAGGACACAATGGGGGTCTGGTGTAATAAATGCAGATACCTGTACGGGGGAGACCAGGAGAATACAATGGGGGTCTGGTGTAATAAATGCAGATATCTGTACGGGGGAGACCAGGAGGGCACAATGGGGGTCTGGTGTAATAAATGCAGATATCTGTACGGGGGAGACCAGGAGAGCACAATGGGGGTCTGGTGTAATAAATGCAGATATCTGTACGGGGGAGACCAGGAGAGCACAATGGGGGTCTGGTGTAATAAATGCAGATATCTGTACGGGGGAGACAAGGAGGACACAATGGGGGTCTGGTGTAATAAATGCAGATATCTGTACGGGGGAGACCAGGAGAGTACAATGGGGGTCTGGTGTAATAAATGCAGATATCTGTACGGGGGGAGACCAGGAGAGTACAATGGGGGTCTGGTGTAATAAATGCAGATATCTGTACGGGGGGAGACCAGGAGGACACAATGGGGGTCTGGTGTAATAAAAACAGATATCTGTACGGGGGAGACCAGGAGAGCACAATGGGGGTCTGGTGTAATAAATGCAGATATCTGTACGGGGGAGACCAGGAGGACACAATGGGGGTCTGGTGTAATAAATGCAGATATCTGTACGGGGGGAGACCAGGAGAGCACAATGGGGGTCTGGTGTAATAAATGCAGATATCTGTACGGGGGAGACCAGGAGGACACAATGGGGGTCTGGTGTAATAAATGCAGATATCTGTACGGGGGGAGACCAGGAGGACACAATGGGGGTCTGGTGCAATAAATGCAGATATCTGTACGGGGGAGACCAGGAGAGCACAATGGGGGTCTGGTGTAATAAATGCAGATATCTGTACGGGGGAGACCAGGAGAATACAATGGGGGTCTGGTGTAATAAATGCAGATATCTGTACGGGGGGAGACCAGGAGAGCACAATGGGGGTCTGGTGTAATAAATGCAGATATCTGTACGGGGGGAGACCAGGAGAGCACAATGGGGGTCTGGTGTAATAAATGCAGATATCTGTACGGGGGAGACCAGGAGAGCACAATGGGGGTCTGGTGTAATAAATGCAGATATCTGTACGGGGGGAGACCAGGAGGACACAATGGGGGTCTGGTGTAATAAATGCAGATATCTGTACGGGGGGAGACCAGGAGAGCACAATGGGGGTCTGGTGTAATAAATGCAGATATCTGTACGGGGGAGACCAGGAGAGCACAATGGGGGTCTGGTGTAATAAATGCAGATATCTGTACGGGGGGGAGACCAGGAGGACACAATGGGGGTCTGGTGTAATAAATGCAGATATCTGTACGGGGGAGACCAGGAGGACACAATGGGGGTCTGGTGTAATAAATGCAGATATCTGTACGGGGGGAGACCAGGAGAGCACAATGGGGGTCTGGTGTAATAAATGCAGATATCTGTACGGGGGAGACCAGGAGGACACAATGGGGGTCTGGTGTAATAAATGCAGATATCTGTACGGGGGGAGACCAGGAGGACACAATGGGGGTCTGGTGCAATAAATGCAGATATCTGTACGGGGGAGACCAGGAGAGCACAATGGGGGTCTGGTGTAATAAATGCAGATATCTGTACGGGGGAGACCAGGAGAATACAATGGGGGTCTGGTGTAATAAATGCAGATATCTGTACGGGGGGAGACCAGGAGAGCACAATGGGGGTCTGGTGTAATAAATGCAGATATCTGTACGGGGGGAGACCAGGAGAGCACAATGGGGGTCTGGTGTAATAAATGCAGATATCTGTACGGGGGAGACCAGGAGAGCACAATGGGGGTCTGGTGTAATAAATGCAGATATCTGTACAGGGGAGACCAGGAGAGCACAATGGGGGTCTGGTGTAATAAATGCAGATATCTGTACGGGGGAGACCAGGAGGACACAATGGGGGTCTGGTGTAATAAATGCAGATATCTGTACGGGGGGAGACCAGGGAGGCACAATGGGGGTCTGGTGTAATAAATGCAGATATCTGTATCGGGGAGACCAGGAGGGCACAATGGGGGTCTGGTGTAATAAATGCAGATATCTGTACGGGGGAGACCAGGAGAGCACAATGGGGGTCTGGTGTAATAAATGCAGATATCTGTACGGGGGAGACCAGGAGAATACAATGGGGGTCTGGTGTAATAAATGCAGATATCTGTACGGGGGAGACCAGGAGAGTACAATGGGGGTCTGGTGTAATAAATGCAGATATCTGTACGGGGGAGACCAGGAGAGCACAATGGGGGTCTGGTGTAATAAATGCAGATATCTGTACGGGGGAGACCAGGAGGACACAATGGGGGTCTGGTGTAATAAATGCAGATATCTGTACGGGGGAGACCAGGAGAGCACAATGGGGGTCTGGTGTAATAAATGCAGATATCTGTACGGGCGGAGACCAGGAGGATACAATGGGGTCTGGTGTAATAAATGCAGATACCTGTACGGGGGAGACCAGGAGAGCACAATGGGGGTCTGGTGTAATAAATGCAGATATCTGTACTGGGGGAGACCAGGAGGACACAATGGGGGTCTGGTGTAATAAATGCAGATATCTGTACGGGGGGGAGACCAGGAGAGCACAATGGGGGTCTGGTGTAATAAATGCAGATATCTGTACGGGGGAGACCAGGAGAGCACAATGGGGGTCTGGTGTAATAAATGCAGATATCTGTACGGGGGAGACCAGGAGCGCACAATGGGGGTCTGGTGTAATAAATGCAGATATCTGTACGGGGGAGACCAGGAGGGCACAATGGGGGTCTGGTGTAATAAATGCAGATATCTGTACGGGGGAGACCAGGAGAGCACAATGGGGGTCTGGTGTAATAAATGCAGATATCTGTACGGGGGGAGACCAGGAGAGCACAATGGGGGTCTGGTGTAATAAATGCAGATATCTATACGGGGGAGACCAGGAGGACACAATGGGGGTCTGGTGTAATAAATGCAGATACCTGTACGGGGGAGACCAGGAGAGCACAATGGGGGTCTGGTGTAATAAATGCAGATATCTGTACGGGGGAGACCAGGAGAGCACAATGGGGGTCTGGTGTAATAAATGCAGATATCTGTACGGGGGAGACCAGGAGAATACAATGGGGGTCTGGTGTAATAAATGCAGATATCTGTACGGGCGGAGACCAGGAGGACACAATGGGGGTCTGGTGTAATAAATGCAGATATCTGTACGGGGGAGACCAGGAGAATACAATGGGGGTCTGGTGTAATAAATGCAGATATCTGTACGGCGGAGACCAGGAGAGTAAAATGGGGGTCTGGTGTAATAAATGCAGATATCTGTACGGGGGAGACCAGGAGAGTAAAATGGGGGTCTGGTGTAATAAATGCAGATATCTGTACGGGGGAGACCAGGAGAATACAATGGGGGTCTGGTGTAATAAATGCAGATATCTGTACGGGGGAGACCAGGAGGACACAATGGGATATCTGTACGGGGGAGACCAGGAGAGTACAATGGGGGTCTGGTGTAATAAATGCAGATATCTGTACGGGGGAGACCAGGAGAGCACAATGGGGGTCTGGTGTAATAAATGCAGATATCTGTACGGGGGAGACCAGGAGAGCACAATGGGGGTCTGGTGTAATAAATGCAGATATCTGTACGGGGGAGACCAGGAGAGCACAATGGGGGTCTGGTGTAATAAATGCAGATATCTGTACGGGGGAGACCAGGAGGACACAATGGGGGTCTGGTGTAATAAATGCAGATATCTGTACGGGGGAGACCAGGAGAGCACAATGGGGGTCTGGTGTAATAAATGCAGATATCTGTACGGGGGAGACCAGGAGAGCACAATGGGGGTCTGATGTAATAAATGCAGATATCTGTACGGGGGAGACCAGGAGAGCACAATGGGGGTCTGGTGTAATAAATGCAGATATCTGTACGGGGGAGACCAGGAGAGCACAATGGGGGTCTGGTGTAATAAATGCAGATATCTGTACGGGGGAGACCAGGAGAGCACAATGGGGGTCTGGTGTAATAAATGCAGATATCTGTACGGGGGGAGACCAGGAGAGCACAATGGGGGTCTGGTGTAATAAATGCAGATATCTATACGGGGGAGACCAGGAGAGCACAATGGGGGTCTGGTGTAATAAATGCAGATATCTGTACGGGGGAGACCAGGAGGGCACAATGGGGTCTGGTGTAATAAATGCAGATACCTGTACGGGGGGAGACCAGGAGAGCACAATGGGGGTCTGGTGTAATAAATGCAGATATCTGTACGGGGGAGACCAGGAGAGCACAATGGGGGTCTGGTGTAATAAATGCAGATATCTATACGGGGGAGACCAGGAGAGCACAATGGGGGTCTGGTGTAATAAATGCAGATATCTGTACGGGGGGAGACCAGGAGAATACAATGGGGGTCTGGTGTAATAAATGCAGATACCTGTACGGGGGAGACCAGGAGAGCACAATGGGGGTCTGGTGTAATAAATGCAGATACCTGTACGGGGGAGACCAGGAGGGCACAATGGGGGTCTGGTGTAATAAATGCAGATATCTGTACGGGGGAGACCAGGAGGACACAATGGGGGTCTGGAGTAATAAATGCAGATATCTGTACGGGGGAGACCAGGAGAGCACAATGGGGGTCTGGTGTAATAAATGCAGATATCTGTACGGGGGGAGACCAGGAGAGCACATTGGGGGTCTGGTGTAATAAATGCAGATATCTGTACGGGGGAGACCAGGAGGGCACAATGGGGGTCTGGTGTAATAAATGCAGATATCTGTACGGGGGAGACCAGGAGAGCACAATGGGGGTCTGGTGTAATAAATGCAGATATCTGTACGGGGGAGACCAGGAGGACACAATGGGGGTCTGGTGTAATAAATGCAGATATCTGTACGGGGGAGACCAGGAGGGCACAATGGGGGTCTGGTGTAATAAATGCAGATATCTGTACGGGGGAGATCAGGAGAGCACAATGGGGGTCTGGTGTAATAAATGCAGATATCTGTACGGGGGAGATCAGGAGAGCACAATGGGGTCTGGTGTAATAAATGCAGATATCTGTACGGGGGGAGACCAGGAGGGCACAATGGGGGTCTGGTGTAATAAATGCAGATATCTGTACGGGGGAGACCAGGAGGACACAATGGGGGTCTGGTGTAATAAATGCAGATGTCTGTACGGGGGAGATCAGGAGAGCACAATGGGGGTCTGGTGTAATAAATGCAGATATCTGTACGGGGGAGACCAGGAGAGCACAATGGGGGTCTGGTGTAATAAATGCAGATATCTGTACGGGGGAGACCAGGAGAGTACAATGGGGGTCTGGTGTAATAAATGCAGATATCTGTACGGGGGAGACCAGGAGGGCACAATGGGGTCTGGTGTAATAAATGCAGATATCTGTACGGGGGGAGACCAGGAGGACACAATGGGGGTCTGGTGTAATAAATGCAGATATCTGTACGGGGGAGACCAGGAGAGCACAATGGGGTCTGGAGTAATAAATGCAGATATCTGTACGGGGGAGACTAGGAGGGCACAATGGGGTCTGGTGTAATAAATGCAGATATCTGTACGGGGGAGACCAGGAGGGCACAATGGGGGTCTGGTGTAATAAATGCAGATATCTGTACGGGGGAGATCAGGAGAATACAATGGGGGTCTGGTGTAATAAATGCAGATATCTGTACGGGGGAGACCAGGAGAGTACAATGGGGGTCTGGTGTAATAAATGCAGATATCTGTACGGGGGAGACCAGGAGGACACAATGGGGGTCTGGTGTAATAAATGCAGATATCTGTACGGGGGGGAGACCAGGAGGACACAATGGGGGTCTGGTGTAATAAATGCAGATATCTGTACGGGGGAGACCAGGAGAGCACAATGGGGGTCTGGTGTAATAAATGCAGATATCTGTACGGGGGAGACCAGGAGAGCACAATGGGGGTCTGGTGTAATAAATGCAGATATCTGTACGGGGGAGACCAGGAGGACACAATGGGGGTCTGGTGTAATAAATGCAGATATCTGTACGGGGGAGACCAGGAGAGTACAATGGGGGTCTGGTGTAATAAATGCAGATATCTGTACGGGGGAGACCAGGAGGACACAATGGGGGTCTGGTGTAATAAATGCAGATATCTGTACGGGGGGAGACCAGGAGGACACAATGGGGGTCTGGTGTAATAAATGCAGATATCTGTACGGGGGGGAGACCAGGAGGACACAATGGGGGTCTGGTGTAATAAATGCAGATATCTGTACGGGGGGAGACCAGGAGGGCACAATGGGGGTCTGGTGTAATAAATGCAGATATCTGTACGGGGGAGACCAGGAGAGTACAATGGGGGTCTGGTGTAATAAATGCAGATATCTGTACGGGGGAGACCAGGAGAGTACAATGGGGGTCTGGTGTAATAAATGCAGATATCTGTACGGGGGAGACCAGGAGAGCACAATGGGGGTCTGGTGTAATAAATGCAGATATCTGTACGGGGGAGACCAGGAGGACACAATGGGGGTCTGGTGTAATAAATGCAGATATCTGTACGGGGGAGACCAGGAGGGCACAATGGGGGTCTGGTGTAATAAATGCAGATATCTGTACGGGGGGAGACCAGGAGAGCACAATGGGGGTCTGGTGTAATAAATGCAGATATCTGTACGGGGGGAGACCAGGAGAGTACAATGGGGGTCTGGTGTAATAAATGCAGATATCTGTACGGGGGAGACCAGGAGAGCACAATGGGGGTCTGGTGTAATAAATGCAGATATCTGTACGGGGGAGACCAGGAGGGCACAATGGGGGTCTGGTGTAATAAATGCAGATATCTGTACGGGGGGAGACCAGGAGAGTACAATGGGGGTCTGGTGTAATAAATGCAGATATCTGTACGGGGGGAGACCAGGAGAGTACAATGGGGGTCTGGTGTAATAAATGCAGATATCTGTACGGGGGGAGACCAGGAGAGTACAATGGGGGTCTGGTGTAATAAATGCAGATATCTGTACGGGGGAGACCAGGAGAATACAATGGGGGTCTGGTGTAATAAATGCAGATATCTGTACGGGGGAGACCAGGAGAATACAATGGGGGTCTGGTGTAATAAATGCAGATATCTGTACGGGGGAGACCAGGAGAATACAATGGGGGTCTGGTGTAATAAATGCAGATACCTGTACGGGGGAGACCAGGAGGACACAATGGGGGTCTGGTGTAATAAATGCAGATATCTGTACGGGGGAGACCAGGAGAGCACAATGGGGGTCTGGTGTAATAAATGCAGATATCTGTACGGGGGGAGACCAGGAGGGTACAATGGGGGTCTGGTGTAATAAATGCAGATATCTGTACGGGGGAGACCAGGAGAGCACAATGGGGGTCTGGTGTAATAAATGCAGATATCTGTACGGGGGAGACCAGGAGGACACAATGGGGGTCTGGTGTAATAAATGCAGATATCTGTACAGGGGAGACCAGGAGAGCACAATGGGGGTCTGGTGTAATAAATGCAGATACCTGTACGGGGGAGACCAGGAGAGCACAATGGGGGTCTGGTGTAATAAATGCAGATATCTGTACGGGGGAGACCAGGAGACCACAATGGGGGTCTGGTGTAATAAATGCAGATATCTGTACTGGGGAGACCAGGAGGGCACAATGGGGGTCTGGTGTAATAAATGCAGAT
Organism: Hyla sarda; assembly: GCF_029499605.1. Lineage (NCBI taxonomy): Eukaryota > Metazoa > Chordata > Amphibia > Anura > Hylidae > Hyla > Hyla sarda. Next base: position 96,297 of record NW_026607861.1, read on the forward strand.
ATCTGTACGGGGGAGACCAGGAGGGCACAATGGGGGTCTGGTGTAATAAATGCAGATATCTGTACGGGGGAGACCAGGAGAATACAATGGGGGTCTGGTGTAATAAATGCAGATATCGGTACGGGGGAGACCAGGAGGACACAATGGGGGTCTGGTGTAATAAATGCAGATATCTGTACTGGGGAGACCAGGAGGGCACAATGGGGGTCTGGAGTAATAAATGCAGATATCTGTACGGGGGAGACCAGGAGGGCACAATGGGGGTCTGGAGTAATAAATGCAGATATCTATACGGGGGAGACCAGGAGAGCACAATGGGGGTCTGGTGTAATAAATGCAGATATCTATACGGGGGAGACCAGGAGAGCACAATGGGGGTCTGGTGTAATAAATGCAGATATCTGTACGGGGGGAGACCAGGAGGACACAATGGGGGTCTGGTGTAATAAATGCAGATATCTGTACGGGGGAGACCAGGAGAGCACAATGGGGGTCTGGTGTAATAAATGCAGATATCTGTACGGGGGGGAGACCAGGAGGACACAATGGGGGTCTGGTGTAATAAATGCAGATATCTGTACGGGGGAGACCAGGAGGACACAATGGGGGTCTGGTGTAATAAATGCAGATATCTGTACGGGGGAGACCAGGAGAGCACAATGGGGGTCTGGTGTAATAAATGCAGATATCTGTACGGGGGAGACCAGGAGAGCACAATGGGGGTCTGGTGTAATAAATGCAGATATCTGTACGGGGGAGACAAGGAGAGCACAATGGGGGTCTGGTGTAATAAATGCAGATATCTGTACGGGGGGAGACCAGGAGAGCACAATGGGGGTCTGGTGTAATAAATGCAGATATCTGTACGGGGGAGACCAGGAGAGTACAATGGGGGTCTGGTGTAATAAATGCAGATATCTGTACGGGGGGGAGACCAGGAGGACACAATGGGGGTCTGGTGTAATAAATGCAGATATCAGTACGGGGGAGACCAGGAGGACACAATGGGGGTCTGGTGTAATAAATGCAGATATCTGTACGGGGGAGACCAGGAGAGCACAATGGGGGTCTGGTGTAATAAATGCAGATATCTGTACGGGGGAGATCAGGAGAGCACAATGGGGGTCTGGTGTAATAAATGCAGATATCTGTACGGGGGGAGACCAGGAGAGTACAATGGGGGTCTGGTGTAATAAATGCAGATATCTGTACGGGGGGAGACCAGGAGGGCACAATGGGGGTCTGGTGTAATAAATGCAGATATCTGTACGGGGGAGACCAGGAGGACACAATGGGGGTCTGGTGTAATAAATGCAGATATCTGTACGGGGGAGACCAGGAGAGTACAATGGGGGTCTGGTGTAATAAATGCAGATATCTGTACGGGGGGAGACCAGGAGGACACAATGGGGGTCTGGTATAATAAATGCAGATATCTGTACGGGGGGAGACCAGGAGAATACAATGGGGGTCTGGTGTAATAAATGCAGATATCTGTACGGGGGAGACCAGGAGAATACAATGGGGGTCTGGAGTAATAAATGCAGATATCTGTACGGGCGGAGACCAGGAGGACACAATGGGGGTCTGGTGTAATAAATGCAGATATCTGTACTGGGGAGACCAGGAGAGCACAATGGGGGTCTGGTGTAATAAATGCAGATATCTGTACTGGGGAGACCAGGAGAGCACAATGGGGGTCTGGTGTAATAAATGCAGATATCTGTACGGGGGAGACCAGGAGGGCACTATGGGGGTCTGGTGTAATAAATGCAGATATCTGTACGGGGGAGATCAGGAGGGCACAATGGGGGTCTGGTGTAATAAATGCAGATATCTGTACGGGGGAGACCAGGAGAATACAATGGGGGTCTGGTGTAATAAATGAAGATCTCTGTACGGGAGAGACCAGGAGAGCACAATGGGGGTCTGGTGTAATAAATGCAGATATCTGTACGGGGGAGACCAGGAGGGCACAATGGGGGTCTGGTGTAATAAATGCAGATATCTGTACGGGGGAGACCAGGAGAGCACAATGGGGGTCTGGTGTAATAAATGCAGATATCTGTACGGGGGAGACCAGGAGGGCACAATGGGGGTCTGGTGTAATAAATGCAGATATCTGTACGGGGGAGACCAGGAGAGCACAATGGGGGTCTGGTGTAATAAATGCAGATATCTGTACGGGGGAGACCAGGAGAGCACAATGGGGGTCTGGTGTAATAAATGCAGATATCTGTACGGGGGGAGACCAGGAGAGCACAATGGGGGTCTGGTGTAATAAATGCAGATATCTGTACGGGGGGAGACCAGGAGAATACAATGGGGGTCTGGTGTAATAAATGCAGATATCTGTACGGGGGGAGACCAGGAGAGCACAATGGGGGTCTGGTGTAATAAATGCAGATATCTGTACGGGGGAGACCAGGAGGACACAATGGGGGTCTGGTGTAATAAATGCAGATATCTGTACGGGGGAGACCAGGAGAGTACAATGGGGGTCTGGTGTAATAAATGCAGATATCTGTACGGGGGAGACCAGGAGGGCACAATGGGGGTCTGGTGTAATAAATGCAGATATCTGTACGGGGGGAGACCAGGAGAATACAATGGGGGTCTGGTGTAATAAATGCAGATATCTGTACGGGGGAGACCAGGAGGACACAATGGGGGTCTGGTGTAATAAATGCAGATATCTGTACGGGGGGAGACCAGGAGAATACAATGGGGGTCTGGTGTAATAAATGCAGATATCTGTACGGGGGAGACCAGGAGGACACAATGGGGTCTGGTGTAATAAATGCAGATATCTGTACGGGGGAGACCAGGAGAGTACAATGGGGGTCTGGTGTAATAAATGCAGATATCTGTACGGGGGAGACCAGGAGAGTACAATGGGGGTCTGGTGTAATAAATGCAGATACCTGTACGGGGGAGACCAGGAGAGCACAATGGGGGTCTGGTGTAATAAATGCAGATATCTGTACGGGGGAGACCAGGAGAGTACAATGGGGGTCTGGTGTAATAAATGCAGATATCTGTACGGGAGAGACCAGGAGAGCACAATGGGGGTCTGGTGTAATAAATGCAGATATCTGTACGGGGGAGACCAGGAGAGCACAATGGGGTCTGGTGTAATAAATGCAGATATCTGTACGGGGGAGACCAGGAGGGCACAATGGGGGTCTGGTGTAATAAATGCAGATATCTGTACGGGGGAGACCAGGAGGGCACAATGGGGGTCTGGTGTAATAAATGCAGATATCTGTACGGGGGGAGACCAGGAGGGTACAATGGGGGTCTGGTGTAATAAATGCAGATATCTGTACGGGGGAGACCAGGAGAGTACAATGGGGGTCTGGTGTAATAAATGCAGATATCTGTACGGGGGAGACCAGGAGGGCACAATGGGGGTCTGGTGTAATAAATGCAGATATCTGTACGGGGGAGACCAGGAGGGCACAATGGGGGTCTGGTGTAATAAATGCAGATATCTGTACGGGGGAGACCAGGAGGGCACAATGGGGGTCTGGTGTAATAAATGCAGATATCTGTACGGGGGAGACCAGGAGAGTACAATGGGGATCTGGTGTAATAAATGCAGATATCTGTACGGGGGGAGACCAGGAGGGCACAATGGGGGTCTGGTGTAATAAATGCAGATATCTGTACGGGGGAGACCAGGAGAGCACAATGGGGGTCTGGTGTAATAAATGCAGATATCTGTACGGGAGAGACCAGGAGAGCACAATGGGGGTCTGGTGTAATAAATGCAGATATCTGTACGGGGGAGACCAGGAGGGCACAATGGGGGTCTGGTGTAATAAATGCAGATACCTGTACGGGGGAGACCAGGAGGACACAATGGGGGTCTGGTGTAATAAATGCAGATACCTGTACGGGGGAGACCAGGAGAGCACAATGGGGGTCTGGTGTAATAAATGCAGATACCTGTACGGGGGAGACCAGGAGAGCACAATGGGGGTCTGGTGTAATAAATGCAGATATCTGTACGGGGGAGACCAGGAGAGCACAATGGGGGTCTGGTGTAATAAATGCAGATATCTGTACGGGGGGAGACCAGGAGGACACAATGGGGGTCTGGTGTAATAAATGCAGATATCTGTACGGGGGGAGACCAGGAGGGCACAATGGGGGTCTGGTGTAATAAATGCAGATATCTGTACGGGGGAGACCAGGAGAGCACAATGGGGGTCTGGTGTAATAAATGCAGATATCTGTACGGGGGGAGATCAGGAGAGCACAATGGGGGTCTGGTGTAATAAATGCAGATATCTGTACGGGGGAGACCAGGAGAGTACAATGGGGGTCTGGTGTAATAAATGCAGATATCTGTACGGGGGAGACCAGGAGAGCACAATGGGGGTCTGGTGTAATAAATGCAGATATCTGTACGGGGGGAGACCAGGAGAGCACAATGGGGGTCTGGTGTAATAAATGCAGATATCTGTACGGGGGGAGACCAGGAGGACACAATGGGGGTCTGGTATAATAAATGCAGATATCTGTACGGGGGGAGACCAGGAGAATACAATGGGGGTCTGGTGTAATAAATGCAGATATCTGTACGGGGGAGACCAGGAGAATACAATGGGGGTCTGGTGTAATAAATGCAGATATCTGTACGGGGGAGACCAGGAGGGCACAATGGGGGTCTGGTGTAATAAATGCAGATATCTGTACGGGGGAGACCAGGAGAGTACAATGGGGGTCTGGTGTAATAAATGCAGATATCTGTACGGGGGAGACCAGGAGGACACAATGGGGGTCTGGTGTAATAAATGCAGATATCTGTACGGGGGAGACCAGGAGAGCACAATGGGGGTCTGGTGTAATAAATGCAGATATCTGTACGGGGGAGACCAGGAGAGCACAATGGGGGTCTGGTGTAATAAATGCAGATATCTGTACGGGGGAGATCAGGAGGGCACAATGGGGGTCTGGTGTAATAAATGCAGATATCTGTACTGGGGAGACCAGGAGAGCACAATGGGGGTCTGGTGTAATAAATGCAGATATCTGTACGGGGGAGATCAGGAGGGCACAATGGGGGTCTGGTGTAATAAATGCAGATATCTGTACGGGGGAGACCAGGAGAATACAATGGGGGTCTGGTGTAATAAATGAAGATCTCTGTACGGGAGAGACCAGGAGAGCACAATGGGGGTCTGGTGTAATAAATGCAGATATCTGTACGGGGGAGACCAGGAGGGCACAATGGGATATCTGTACGGGGGAGACCAGGAGAGCACAATGGGGGTCTGGTGTAATAAATGCAGATATCTGTACGGGGGAGACCAGGAGGGCACAATGGGGGTCTGGTGTAATAAATGCAGATATCTGTACGGGGGAGACCAGGAGGGCACAATGGGGGTCTGGTGTAATAAATGCAGATATCTGTACGGGGGAGACCAGGAGAGTACAATGGGGGTCTGGTGTAATAAATGCAGATATCTGTACGGGGGAGACCAGGAGAATACAATGGGGGTCTGGTGTAATAAATGCAGATATCTGTACGGGGGAGACCAGGAGGGCACAATGGGGGTCTGGTGTAATAAATGCAGATATCTGTACGGGGGGAGACCAGGAGAATACAATGGGGGTCTGGTGTAATAAATGCAGATATCTGTACGGGGGAGACCAGGAGGACACAATGGGGGTCTGGTGTAATAAATGCAGATATCTGTACGGGGGGAGACCAGGAGAATACAATGGGGGTCTGGTGTAATAAATGCAGATATCTGTACGGGGGAGACCAGGAGAATACAATGGGGGTCTGGTGTAATAAATGCAGATATCTGTACGGGGGGAGACCAGGAGGACACAATGGGGTCTGGTGTAATAAATGCAGATATCTGTACGGGGGAGACCAGAAGAGTACAATGGGGGTCTGGTGTAATAAATGCAGATATCTGTACGGGGGAGACCAGGAGAATACAATGGGGGTCTGGTGTAATAAATGCAGATATCTGTACGGGGGAGACCAGGAGAGCACAATGGGGGTCTGGTGTAATAAATGCAGATATCTGTACGGGGGAGACCAGGAGAATACAATGGGGGTCTGGTGTAATAAATGCAGATATCTGTACGGGGGGAGACCAGGAGAGCACAATGGGGGTCTGGTGTAATAAATGCAGATATCTGTACGGGGGAGACCAGGAGGGCACAATGGGGGTCTGGTGTAATAAATGCAGATATCTGTACGGGGGGAGACCAGGAGAGTACAATGGGGGTCTGGTGTAATAAATGCAGATATCTGTACGGTAGAGACCAGGAGAGCACAATGGGGGTCTGGTGTAATAAATGCAGATATCTGTACGGGGGAGACCAGGAGAGCACAATGGGGTCTGGTGTAATAAATGCAGATATCTGTACGGGGGAGACCAGGAGAGCACAATGGGGGTCTGGTGTAATAAATGCAGATATCTGTACAAGGGAGACCAGGAGGGCACAATGGGGGTCTGGTGTAATAAATGCAGATATCTGTACGGGGGGAGACCAGGAGGGCACAATGGGGGTCTGGTGTAATAAATGCAGATATCTGTACGGGGGAGACCAGGAGAGCACAATGGGGGTCTGGTGTAATAAATGCAGATATCTGTACGGGGGAGACCAGGAGAGCACAATGGGGGTCTGGTGTAATAAATGCAGATACCTGTACGGGGGAGACCAGGAGGACACAATGGGGGTCTGGTGTAATAAATGCAGATACCTGTACGGGGGAGACCAGGAGAGCACAATGGGGGTCTGGAGTAATAAATGCAGATATCTGTACGGGGGAGACCAGGAGGACACAATGGGGGTCTGGTGTAATAAATGCAGATATCTGTACGGGGGGAGACCAGGAGGACACAATGGGGGTCTGGTGTAATAAATGCAGATATCTGTACGGGGGGAGACCAGGAGGGCACAATGGGGGTCTGGTGTAATAAATGCAGATATCTGTACGGGGGAGATCAGGAGGACACAATGGGGGTCTGGTGTAATAAATGCAGATATCTGTACGGGGGAGATCAGGAGGGCACAATGGGGGTCTGGTGTAATAAATGCAGATACCTGTACGGGGGAGACCAGGAGAGCACAATGGGGGTCTGGTGTAATAAATGCAGATATCTGTACGGGGGGAGACCAGGAGAATACAATGGGGGTCTGGTGTAATAAATGCAGATATCTGTACGGGGGAGACCAGGAGGACACAATGGGGGTCTGGTGTAATAAATGCAGATACCTGTACGGGGGAGACCAGGAGAGCACAATGGGGGTCTGGTGTAATAAATGCAGATATCTGTACGGGGGAGACCAGGAGAGCACAATGGGGGTCTGGTGTAATAAATGCAGATATCTGTACGGGAGAGACCAGGAGAGCACAATGGGGGTCTGGTGTAATAAATGCAGATACCTGTACGGGGGAGACCAGGAGGACACAATGGGGGTCTGGTGTAATAAATGCAGATATCTGTACGGGGGAGACCAGGAGAGCACAATGGGGGTCTGGTGTAATAAATGCAGATATCTGTACGGGGGAGATCAGGAGGGCACAATGGGGGTCTGGTGTAATAAATGCAGATATCTGTACGGGGGAGACCAGGAGGACACAATGGGGGTCTGGTGTAATAAATGCAGATACCTGTACGGGGGGAGACCAGGAGGACACAATGGGGGTCTGGTGTAATAAATGCAGATATCTGTACGGGGGAGATCAGGAGGACACAATGGGGGTCTGGTGTAATAAATGCAGATATCTGTACGGGGGAGATCAGGAGGGCACAATGGGGGTCTGGTGTAATAAATGCAGATATCTGTACGGGGGAGACCAGGAGAATACAATGGGGGTCTGGTGTAATAAATGCAGATATCTGTACGGGGGAGACCAGGAGAATACAATGGGGGTCTGGTGTAATAAATGCAGATATCTGTACGGGGGAGACCAGGAGGGCACAATGGGGGTCTGGTGTAATAAATGCAGATATCTGTACGGGGGAGACCAGGAGAGCACAATGGGGGTCTGGTGTAATAAATGCAGATATCTGTACGGGGGGAGACCAGGAGAGTACAATGGGGGTCTGGTGTAATAAATGCAGATATCTGTACGGGGGAGACCAGGAGAGCACAATGGGGTCTGGTGTAATAAATGCAGATATCTGTACGGGGGAGACCAGGAGAATACAATGGGGGTCTGGTGTAATAAATGCAGATATCTGTACGGGGGAGACCAGGAGGGCACAATGGGGGTCTGGTGTAATAAATGCAGATATCTGTACGGGGGAGACCAGGAGAGCACAATGGGGGTCTGGTGTAATAAATGCAGATATCTGTACGGGGGAGACCAGGAGAGCACAATGGGGGTCTGGTGTAATAAATGCAGATACCTGTACGGGGGAGACCAGGAGGACACAATGGGGGTCTGGTGCATTACATGCAGATATCTGTACGGGGGAGACCAGGAGGGCACTATGGGGGTCTGGTGCATTACATGCAGATATCTGTACGGGGGAGACCAGGAGAGCACAATGGGGGTCTGGTGTAATAAATGCAGATACCTGTACGGGGGAGACCAGGAGAGTACAATGGGGGTCTGGTGTAATAAATGCAGATATCTGTACGGGGGAGACCAGGAGGACACAATGGGGGTCTGGTGTAATAAATGCAGATATCTGTACGGGGGAGACCAGGAGGGCACTATGGGGGTCTGGTGCATTACATGCAGATACCTGTACGGGGGAGACCAGGAGGGCACAATGGGGGTCTGGTGTAATAAATGCAGATATCTGTACGGGGGAGATCAGGAGAGTACAATGGGGGTCTGGTGTAATAAATGCAGATATCTGTACGGGGGAGATCAGGAGGGCACAATGGGGGTCTGGTGTAATAAATGCAGATATCTGTACGGGGGAGACCAGGAGGGCACAATGGGGGTCTGGTGTAATAAATGCAGATATCTGTACGGGGGAGACCAGGAGGGCACAATGGGGGTCTGGTGTAATAAATGCAGATATCTGTACGGGGGAGACCAGGAGGGCACAATGGGGGTCTGGTGTAATAAATGCAGATATCTGTACGGGGGAGACCAGGAGAGCACAATGGGGGTCTGGTGTAATAAATGCAGATATCTGTACGGGGGAGACCAGGAGGACACAATGGAGGTCTGGTGTAATAAATGCAGATATCTGTACGGGGGAGACCAGGAGGGCACAATGGGGGTCTGGTGTAATAAATGCAGATATCTGTACGGGGGAGACCAGGAGAATACAATGGGGGTCTGGTGTAATAAATGCAGATATCTGTACGGGGGAGACCAGGAGAGCACAATGGAGGTCTGGTGTAATAAATGCAGATATCTGTACGGGGGAGACCAGGAGAGCACAATGGGGGTCTGGTGTAATAAATGTAGATATCTGTACGGGGGAGACCAGGAGAATACAATGGGGGTCTGGTGTAATAAATGCAGATATCTGTACGGGGGAGACCAGGAGGGCACAATGGGGGTCTGGTGTAATAAATGCAGATATCTGTACGGGGGAGACCAGGAGAGCACAATGGGGGTCTGGTGTAATAAATGCAGATATCTGTACGGGGGAGACCAGGAGAGCACAATGGGGGTCTGGTGCATTACATGCAGATACCTGTACGGGGGGAGACCAGGAGGGCACAATGGGGGTCTGGTGCATTACATGCAGATATCTGTACGGGGGAGACCAGGAGAGCACAATGGGGGTCTGGTGTAATAAATGCAGATATCTGTACGGGGGGAGACCAGGAGAATACAATGGGGGTCTGGTGTAATAAATGCAGATATCTGTACGGGGGAGACCAGGAGAGCACAATGGGGGTCTGGTGCATTACATGCAGATACCTGTACGGGGGGAGACCAGGAGGGCACAATGGGGGTCTGGTGCATTACATGCAGATATCTGTACGGGGGAGACCAGGAGGGCACTATGGGGGTCTGGTGCATTACATGCAGATATCTGTACGGGGGAGACCAGGAGGGCACTATGGGGGTCTGGTGCATTACATGCAGATACCTGTACGGGGGAGTAGGGTCCTCCCGGGTCCCCGCTCAGCAGCGTTTCGCTGTTCATCTTGGTCTTCAGGCAGGAGATGTAGCGGCTGCAGAAATCCTTGCACAGCTCGTTCACCTTCTCCAGCTCCAGCAGGTGGATCCTCAGCACCTGAATGGCCTTCACCATCTACAGAACAGCAGAGAGGTGTGATAGAGGCCACACTTCAGGCCCCACCCCCATGATGATCAGGCTCCACCCACACCAGGGTCACCATACAGCTGTGTACACAAGACCTTTCCTGACCCAGGGTCCTTCTACCTCACCAGCAGGGAGCGCTGTCCTTACCAGGCTGTCCGTCTCGGGGTCGTCTGAGAAGAAATCTTTGCCCTCCTTGTGCTGTCGCCTCACAAAAGTCTCAATGTCCAGGTCAAAGCTGGCGGAGGTGGTGGTCTCCGAGCCCTGAGTGCAGCCCTCACACTTCTCAAAGAGCAGGGCGAGCAGCGGGAAGAGCGGGTGCCTGGAGGGCGAGAGAAAAACAGCGACCATGTACAGTGGGACAAACAAGTATTTAGTCAGCCCCCAATTGTACGCCGTTCTCCCCCTTATAAAGATGAGGCTGTAATTATCATTATAGGTTATAACCAACTATGAGACCGAATGAGAATAATCCATAAATCCCATTGTCTGATTATTATAGGATTTATCTGCAAATTATGGAGGAGAATAAGTATTTGGTCAATAAGAAAAGTTCCTCTCAATACTTTGTTATATCCCCTTTGTTGGTAATGACAGAGGTCACATGATTTCTGTCTTCACAAGGTTCTCACACACTGTTGGTAATGACAGAGGTCACATGTTTTCTGTCTTCACAAGGTTCTCACACACTGTTGGTAATGACAGAGGTCACATGATTTCCTTCTTCACAAGGTTCTCACACACTGTTGGTAATGACAGAGGTCACATGATTTCTGTCTTCACAAGGTTCTCACACACTGTTGGTAATGACAGAGGTCACATGATTTCTGTCTTCACAAGGTTCTCACACACTGTTGGCAATGACAGAGGTCACATGATTTCTGTCTTCACAAGGTTCTCACACACTGTTAGTAATGACAGAGGTCACATGATTTCTGTCTTCACAAGGTTCTCACACATGTTGGCAATGACAGAGGTCACATGATTTCTGTCTTCACAAGGTTCTCACACACTGTTGGTAATGACAGAGGTCACATGATTTCTGTCTTCACAAGGTTCTCACACATGTTGGCAATGACAGAGGTCACATGATTTCTGTCTTCACAAGGTTCTCACACACTGTTGGTAATGACAGAGGTCACATGATTTCCTTCTTCACAAGGTTCTCACACACTGTTGGTAATGACAGAGGTCACATGATTTCTGTCTTCACAAGGTTCTCACACACTGTTGGTAATGACAGAGGTCACATGATTTCTGTCTTCACAAGGTTCTCACACACTGTTGGTAATGACAGAGGTCACATGATTTCTGTCTTCACAAGGTTCTCACACACTGTTGGTAATGACAGAGGTCACATGATTTCCTTCTTCACAAGGTTCTCACACACTGTTGGTAATGACAGAGGTCACATGTTTTCTGTCTTCACAAGGTTCTCACACACTGTTGGTAATGACAGAGGTCACATGATTTCTGTCTTCACAAGGTTCTCACACACTGTTGGTAATGACAGAGGTCACATGTTTTCTGTCTTCACAAGGTTCTCACACACTGTTGGTAATGACAGAGGTCACATGTTTTCTGTCTTCACGAGGTTCTCACACACTGTTGGTAATGACAGAGGTCACATGATTTCTGTCTTCACAAGGTTCTCACACACTGTTGGTAATGACAGAGGTCACATGTTTTCTGTCTTCACAGAGGTTCTCACACACTGTTGGTAATGACAGAGGTCACATGTTTTCTGTCTTCACAAGGTTCTCACACACTGTTGGTAATGACAGAGGTCACATGTTTTCTGTCTTCACAAGGTTCTCACACACTGTTGGTAATGACAGAGGTCACATGTTTTCTGTCTTCACAAGGTTCTCACACACTGTTGGTAATGACAGAGGTCACATGTTTTCTGTCTTCACAAGGTTCTCACACACTGTTGGTAATGACAGAGGTCACATGTTTTCTGTCTTCACAAGGTTCTCACACACTGTTGGTAATGACAGAGGTCACATGATTTCTGTCTTCACAAGGTTCTCACACACTGTT